>NC_140978.1:4244500-4280273 GCF_056783735.1 Eptatretus burgeri
CAACCCTATCCCACGCGGGGGCTGATTGGCTCGATCGCGGTGAGACCGAAAGGTCCACCCGTGACTGGTTCCCGGCGTTAGTCCGAGAGGGTCACGACTGGATTGTCCGTCCGGTGGGCGACGTGCCGCGATTCGAGTTAAGTGGCCGTCAGCACGCCGGCGGGCGCGAATCCGCAACACTGGTGTCAGGTCGTGCTATACAAATTCATTGCCCTCCTCGCGGCACTGGTATCGGAGAACAGGAAAACGGGCTCTCCTGTCTCCAGCTAAATTCACGGGAATCGGTCCAGGGGTGAGAGAAGCGACCCCCGATTCCCTCGAAATTACGAGCGAGTTAAATTAACCCTTTAAGAGAAGCAAGATGGCGTCTCAAGGCGAGCGGGAGCCGGGGGTATTAGAAATGGATGTAGAATGTGTCGGATCCATGGTCCAGGATGGAATCCCCGAGCAGGAAATGTTGATTGTGCAGGAACACGGACTCGCCCAACTGAACCCAGAGCCCGAAATAGGTGCGGCAGCAGCCGCGGTGTATGACACCTCCCCCCCCCCTCTCCACCAAAACCCTTCCCCAACCCCTGCCGAAACGGCTCACCCAAGCGTACCCGACATGGCCCAGCTCATCGCCATGCTGGCGGCAATGACAGCAAGGATGGATGCAAATACAAATGAAATGAAAAACGAAATGAAAGGCATGAACGAAAAGATGGATGCAAACACAACTGAATTTATAAACGAAATGAAAAGCATGGGCAAGCAAATGGGGGAAGAAACGAAAAAGCTCCGGGGTGAGACGCAGAACATGGGCCGATGCCTGCAGGCGGGCATGAAGGCCGTGACAAAGGAAATAATAATAGTTGAGACAAGGGAGGTAAATGGTGAAGAGTTGGTAGAGACACGGGAGACAGAAAAAATAGAGGGAAGACTACACGATGAAGACGGGGTAAGTGACGCACACACACACACACACGGAGGTAGTGGAGGATAATGGGGGTGAGCTCGCGGAGCGTGCAGGGACCCGGTGCGAGCAGTTGGATGGCCTCCTCCAGGAACAAGGGGAGGGAGTATGCCCCCTTGAGGCGAGTCACGACCAGGTGAGTTCGGTCGTGCTTTGCGAGGTTGAGGGGACGGGTGCTGTGGACAGGTGCACGGAGAGCTTGGGGGGTATAGAGGCCTCGGAGACCCTTGTGGGGACACGAATCCCCAGTGTGGTTGTCCCTGTGTGTGTGGTGCAAGGTGTGAGTGCGTCCCCGTGTGTGGAAGCGACCCCGTGTGTGAGTGGTGTGGTGGCGATGGTGCCGGAGTACGTGCTTCCCAGCACGGCCAGTGTGGATGAGGCACCGCGGGTGAGTTCCCCCGCGTGTGTGAGTGAGGCACGGTGTGTGGTTGAGGCACCGCGGGTGAGTGCCCCCGCATGCGTGAGTGAACGGCCGAGTGCAAGGGAGACCGTGTGTGTGAGAGAGCGGTATGTAAGGGAGATGTCGGTCGGCATGTGTGAACATGCAGTCGCGTCTCCCGGTGTGAGTTTAATGGTATGGAGTGTGAGCGTCGTAACACGCAGGTATGCGTGGGTTGAATGGAGACGGAGACGGCGACATGGGAGAAACGAAAGCCGAGTAGCGGCTGTAGTTGTTTCGGGGACCGTGCCGGGTTCACCCAGCAGTGAGCACGCGGTTCGTGCTGTGCAACGCACGAGACCACCACGTGCTCGCTTGCGAGAGTGAAGTCCCGGTCCGGAAACGCACGCGGTGGATTTGCCGATCCCGCGGACGGACAAAGTTTAGGCAGGTAAATGGATTTGGACCGGACGGGTTCTCCACGCGATCGTGTGTGTTAAGCTCCAACGGGCAAAGCACATGTGTTCGCGTGGGGAACCCCTCGAGACGTGGGGCTTGTGTTTTTTTTTTATGCGCACGGTGACGCCATGGCTGCACGTGGGGTTGGAATCCGGCAGGAGGGGTATCTCTGCCGGATGGTACCGTCCAAGGAGGGACGAGGAACACGTGCAGCTGCATGACGTCACGGGCAGGTGCAAAGTGCGCGAGCTCTGAGTTGCCGCGCAGGTGCTGCGCATGGAAAAAAAAAAAAAAAAAAGCAAGCCTCACTTTCGGGTGCACAGGATTCCTGGGCAAGGGGTGGGAGACCCCCTTGGCCTGGGCACAGGATGGAAACTAGTTAGGGGGAAGGGTTAGCTTAGTTAGACCGACTTCATGGGGCAGGGGTAAGTCCTCATGGAGTCCGTGGAATGGATTAGGTAGAGGGATTTAGTGAGCTTTAGGTTGGGAAATAAAATGGAAATGATTAATGGGATTATTTGAGGACATGGACAGACTTGTGAATGTGTAGTGGGGACGTAGCTTAGCTACGTAGGTTAAAAGGAACGTGCTACTAGTTTAAGGGACGACGTGGGAGCACGAGTTAGTTAGGGGAGGTAGTTAGGAGGATGGCAGAGTTCGGTGGTGTGTGTGTTGAAGAGTAGTTGGTGAGTTGTGAGGTGAGTACTTGGCGAGTGAGTGAGGCCAGCGGGTCTGTGTGTATGGAGTGAATGGGGAATGCATGGTGCGATGAGTGATTGGGGGGAGGAGTGACTCCCGCCCAAGGGACCCCGGGGTCAGTATAAAGTAAGTTAGCTGGGTTAGTCAAATTGAAAAATGGAGGTCGTTTTGTTGTTGGTGGGAAAGTAGGCTCGAGACCCATTTGGAGGGGTGCAGGAGCCCTGTTGACGGGCTTGGGAGCGTGGCTGCGAAAGGTGAGTATCGCTGAGTGGGTACCCCGGGCACCAGGCTAGTCGGCCGCGGTAGGCCATGGGCCCATGGGGGGCCGGGATAGAGTAGTGGGCACGGGTGCGCCTGCTTGGTGCGGGGGCCCGGGGCGCCATTAGCCGCGTGGGCAGTGTTGTGGGCAAGGGTGACCCTCGGAAAGGGGCCTGGGAAGCCAGCCTGCCACGTGTGCGTTTCAGGGGAGGTGCCATGGGGGCACTCCCCGGTGTTAGGGAGCTGGTAGGCTCGGAGGCAGTGTAGTACCCGGGGGTGCCATAGCGGGAGATTCGGCAGAGGGTCGTGCCTGCCAAAGGGAGCCACGTGTCCCAGCCAGGAGACCGTGTGAGGGCACGGAGAGAAAATTGGGGGGCGAGGCCCGAAATTGTAAGGACACCAACACAGGCGACGGGAATCTGGGTTGTTAGAACCAATAGTTTAAGCGAGAGGCGCTTGTTGAAAGCCCCGGGGTAGTTTAAGAGTTAATGGTTAGGGTAGATTAGGAGATGTACCCCTCCGCACCATCCATCCCCTCGCTGTCGTTGTGGGCCGCTGGACCCACTTTGGTTATAGATCGCCGAACTCTGGGGAGGCCATTCTGAGGCTTGAGTTGGGCCTCGACACAGGACGTTAGCTCTCCCTTATTCCCCTCCGGGAAGGGAACGTAGGGGTTGGGAGTAGGCTAGGTGACAGAATAGGTTAGCCGAACAAGGACAGTAAAGGGGGTTAGGGGACGATTTATAGGGGGAAGTAAAAATAAAAACAACAAAAAAAAATAAGTTGGGGCTAAATTGGTTTTTCACAAATTAAGGGAGTGGGTATGTACAGTGACAGGCAAAGGCGATAGGTGGGAGGGAGACAGGTAGGTAGGTCCGAGCCCGCCTTCCAAGTGGCCAGCACCACCGCACTCCCTCCACCAACCTCCACTGAACGGCGGGGACTGGCCAGCTTAATCGGCTGGCCGTGTTTTGCTTCAAGGCAGAGGCCGGCCAACTTCATCGGCAGCTGTTGTTTTGCTGCAAGGCCTGTGCCGGCCCACTTCTTCTGCCGGCTGGCTGTTTGTCTTCAAGGCCTGTGCCGGCCAGTTCATCTGCCGGCTGTGTTTGCCTGCAACGGCCTTCTTCTGCGGGCTGTGTTTGCCTGCTGCCTTTGCCATGCCCACTGCCCACGTTCACCAGCCCCGTTCAATTTTTGCTTTGCCCCCCCTGTTCATTGCCATGTGCGCCAGGATCAAGGCAACAGTTTGCAAGCTGCAAGAACTGCCCCGTTGGCAGCTACAACACAGGCCTGCAGTGGCGGCCCGTGCACCGTGTTTGTGTCCATCCATCCATTCGTTGTGTTCATTGCGTGTGCCACTTGAGCTGGCACGGAGACTGCATTTGTGCAGCCCATGCACCGTTGTGGTTCACTGAGTTCGATTCAAACCATCCATCCATCCATTCGTTGTGCTCATTGCGTGTGCCACTTGAGCTGGCACGGAGACTGCGTTTGTGCAGCCCATGCACCGTTGTGGTTCACTGAGTTCGATTCAAACCATCCATCCATCCATTCGTTGTGCTCATTGCGTGTGCCACTTGAGCTGGCATGGAGACTGCGTTTGTGCAGCCCATGCACCGTTGTGGTTCACTGCGTTCAGTTAAAAAGGGAAGGCCTTGGACTGCGTGTGAGCAGCCAGCCACGTTCCCTGTCACCTGCATTGTTTTGAGCCAGAGACTGCATGCGGGCAGCCTGGCTCCCTGCTAACTGCTTTTCTTTTGCAGAGTTCAGTGATCCTGGGCCATGGTTTAGTGTAAAATTTGTAAGTTAAGGTAAGATGTACTGTAAATATGAGTGCGCCCCCGGCATGTTTGTCTTAGCGCCGGCAATTTTATTTAAGTCGTCCGTGTGAGTGAGTTTGTTTAGGTAGTTACGCAGCCCTCAGGTTATTTATTTTGGGGACACGAATACCATGAATGTCGCACTCAGGGATCCGTAGGTAAAATGTACTAGGGGAAAACTACACATGAAGGCACACGAAAATTTGACGACTCGGGACGAGTCTGTAAAAAGGGGAGGGGGTAGTGTTGTGGTTACCCAATTCGCAAACCACCATTCAGGTCCCTTAGGTGAGATATCTCGGTAAGTACATGTGTAGTTAGGCCCGAACCCGTTGTCTAGTGGGAATACATGTCATTTATGCATGCTGCGACTCTTCAGGATAGCCGTTTTTCTTTTACTATCTTTAATTTGGACCAACCGCCATTGTTACAACCACAACGCCGCTTCATCACAACCGCCACGACCTTCACGTCACACCTTGCAACCGTCGCATCGCCACCGTTCTTGCGCCACTTGTGGGTACCGGTGTTGGACTCGTGCAGGGCGCGCGCCGAACAGCGTGTACAAAATCACGGATTTTGTGCTTCAAAAACGGATCAAAAACGACACACGCCCACTTTTTGCCGTCCAATCGGTGAGCGAGGGGCGAATTGGCCCCGCCCCCAGGGCGTTGGAGGGCGATCGATATATGCAAATTTATGGATCAAAAAGCATTCACGCCCACTTTTTCTCGGGCCAATGGGGAGCGAGGTGAAAGGTCGAAGGGAGGGGGTCAAAGATGAGAGGGCGAAGCCACGGGGCTGATATAAGCGACCGTGTTCGTCAGTCCAGTGAGTAGTAGAGTCGAGAGAGAACAGAGAGTTAAGACTTCGCGGGCGGTGGAGTTGGCAAGAAGGAGCTGGTCGTCGTGTGCGTTGGAGTCGGAGCGGAGGGGACGGAGCTGTGGAGAGGCGGCGAGGGCAGACGAGGGGGTGCTCGCGTCGTGCAGGGAGCTGCACCCCAGGGAGGCCGACAGCGCGACCTGGCCGAGGTGGAGACGCTCGTCGCGGGACAATAAAAATCCTCTATACCCCGAGCATCAGCAACCCCCTCCTGTTTCCCCCCGCGCTGAGATAGTGCGACCAAGGGGGCCCCTTTCCCACCCCCTACCAGACACTGCCCGCGAGGCCCACGGAGTTGAGGCACCATCGCCGCTCCGCGTCTCATCACCAGACGGGTAGGCCCGACCCGGTCTCGGCCTCAGGCCCGCCTCATCCTTGAGGGTATTCTTTCCTTGGTTTTGGGTATGTGTTGTCGGCGCCGTCTGTGAAGTAAAATTGTATAAGTGTTGCCGGGTGCTCGGTAGTCGGTATTAGCTCTGCATTGTGTCTTCGCTTTTACATTTGCTTTTTGTGTAAATTGCATTGTGTTTTTCTTTTCTGTGTGCATTTGGTGGAATTGTATATGTGTGCTTCCCGTGTGCCGCGAATAAATGTGCTTTGTGTTGAACTGTTTCCCGCTTCGCTTCGTCATTTCTTTCATTGAATCCTCATCTTGCTTCACGTAAAGGGTTGGTAGTGGGCTGAGGTCGACGATAACACCGCTCGGTTATCCCGATAGTACGGAACGGGTCGCTTAAGTGGCCCGTGTCCGAAGTCGACCTGCGGCGAGGTGCGATCGCCCGGTCTACCCTCCGCGTGGGTACTTAGGTAGGTCGAATTTGGCGAGCAACCCTATCCCACGCGGGGGCTGATTGGCTCGATCGCGGTGAGACCGAAAGGTCCACCCGTGACTGGTTCCCGGCGTTAGTCCGAGAGGGTCACGACTGGATTGTCCGTCCGGTGGGCGACGTGCCGCGATTCGAGTTACGTGGCCGTCAGCACGCCGGCGGGCGCGAATCCGCAACAATATATATGTGTGTGTGTGTGTGACGGTGCTCCCTCTACCTGTGCACCATTTTTACGTTTACGAACATTACATTTTCAGACACATACTTCCAAATACCTAAATAATGTACACAATTCTACATATTACATACGGTGTGGATGAGATTCACGTGACACGAAGAGAAATATTTTTGGGGTCCGGGGGTAAGTAAAGGGGAGTTGTGGATGTTCGAGGGATTAGCGAATGCCGTTTACGAATAGACACAAGTAAAGAGATTGTCCGGTTGGGGGCATTTATCGGAGTTTAGGGGGGGGAGGGAGGAGGGGTGTGGGCTGAGAAGAGGTGGAAAGGGAATCCCCAAATTATATCTGTGTATGTAATATGTAGAATTTGTAAATGACGAACCTTTTTTTGAACATGAAACTTATGGGGGAACGAAACAAAGCTGAAGAAATGAATATATATTTATTCCATTGACTTTCATTTACATTTACATTTATTCTATTTATATGATGAGGGTTGGGATGACTGACTGGAGATGAGGGTATGGATTACTGACTGGAGATGAGGGTATGGATGACTGACTAGAGATGAGGCTTGGGATGACTGACTAGCAATGAGAGTATGGATGACTGACTAGACATGAGGCTGGGATGACTGATGAGCGATGAGGGTATGGATGACTGAATGGAGATGAGAGTTGGGATTACTCACGAGAGATGAGGGTAGGGATGACCGACCAGAGATGAGGGTAGGAATGACTGACTCGAGATGAGGGTATGGATGACTGACTGGAGATGAGAGTTGGGATTACTCACGAGAGATGAGGGTTTGGATGACCGACCAGAGATGAGGGTTGGGATGACTGACTGGAGATGAGGGTATGGATGATTGACTAGAGATGAGGCTTGGGATGACTGACTGGAGATGAGGGTATGGATGATTGACTAGAGATGAGGCTTGGGATGACTGACTCGAGATGAGGGTATGGATGACTGACTGGAGATGAGGTTTGGGATGACTGACTGGAGATGAGGGTATGGATGATTGACTAGAGATAAGGCTTTGGATGACTGACTCGAGATGAGGGTATGGATGACTGACTGGAGATGAGAGTTGGGATTACTCACGAGAGATGAGGGTTTGGATGATCGACCGGAGATGAGGGTAGGGATGACTGATTGGAGATGAGGGTAGGGATGATGAGGAGGATGTGCGTACGTCGATAAAGTATGTACAATTAGAATGTGAGTACGTCGATAAAGTATGTACAATTAAAATGTAAGTACATCTATAAAGTATGTACAATTAGAATGTGAGTACGGCTATAAAGTATGTACAATTAAAATGTGAGTACATCTATAAAGTATGTACAATTATAATGTGAGTACATCAATAAAGTATGTACACTTATAATGTGAGTACATCTATAAAGTATGTACAACTAGCGATACCCGTGCACATGCACGGGATAGCAGTACAACATAGCTGGTAGCAGACGACAGACCGTACACGGGGAATGACAAAAATACGCATTGTGCAAAATGCAAGTGGTACTATGGAACGCCAAGACTTCCCAAACATTGTCGGCATGTCCGCTAAGTGCTACAGCAATTTCATAGGGATCGTGTGACGGCGAGCCGAGTTTTTAGTGTGCTCGCTTGGTATTATAACAGAGATTATAATGTGAGTACATCTATAAAGTATGTACAATTAAAATGTGAGTGCATCTATAAAGTATGTACAATTAGAATACGAGTACGTCTATGAAGTATGTGTAATTTGAATGTTAGTCCATCTATAAAGTATGTACAACAACTAAAAAAGGCATAAAATGTCATGGCCCCCATTGTTTTTGTAATTTACCTTTGGGGTGTTGAGGAGCTAGCCCACATGTATGTACAACTAAAATGGCTGCCAGCCTATCGTCGGCCATCTTTGATCAGATCGTAATTAAAGTGAGGTGCAGGTGTATGCCATCATGTACTGTGCATATGCCAAGTTTGAACAAAATTGTACCGTGCCTTTCTGATAAATGGTTGGTGACACATTTAAGCAACAAAATGGCTATCTTGGATCTGATCTCGACAAAAAATGACACTTATACAAGCCATCATTCTTTAGCTGTGTGCCAAGTTTGACCAACTTCTGTGAATTCTTGTCCAATAAATGGTTGAGGACGTGTTCAACATGATCATTTTTTTTTACAACTAAAATTCCACCAGTCGGCCATCTTGCATATGTTCTCGAAAAAAAATGACACGCTTATGTAAGCCATCATTCAGTATCTGTGTGCCAAGTTTGAACAATATGGGCGAATGGTCGTCCGAGAAATGGTTGAGGACGTGTTCAACATAAGGGTTTTTCCAACTAAAATGGCCGCTATTAGGCCATCTTGGATCTAATGTCGAAAACAAATAACGTACTTATGTATAACATCATGTATTGTCTTTCTGCCAAGTATGAGTAAAATCGGTCCATACATGTCTGAGATATGGTTGTGGACGCACGCACGGACACAAAAATCATGACCAAACCCATAAGTCCCCATTTCGGACGATGTCCAACAGGGGCTAATGAAAGTGCTCGCAAGAGTCTGCAATCTTTGATTGTTCTTTCTAGTTGGGTTGGTATTTTCTTGACGGAGAATGAGATATTTTGTTGTGAAATACAAATGGCCCAAAGCATGGATCATTCACTCCCATGTGATACTCGAGAAGCGGAACCATAGGAAGTGTGTCGATTCAGTTTATGAAGGTGAATAATATACACAATTGAAGGAAGGGCATTGGGGCCTTGGGGGGGAAGGGAGGTGAGTGCCATGACCTTTGAGAGTGTTAATGGAGAGTGTTCATGACCTTTCTTCTAAGCATTTCTTTCTCTTCTTGCTGTGACGTTCAGCTCTCTTATATATATAGTTTGTAATGCTCCACCCATTGTCACGCACACATTCAGCATAAATCTGAAACTTTATGTATTTTGGGTGTGTTCAGAGATATTTATATTAACTATATAAAAATCTTCAGAATGTAAACTCACCCCTTAGCTTCCTATCCCTCCAAGGTATGCCACATGATTTGGACCCTTCTCTCTCCTACCACCCCTCTATTTATAATGTATCTTTCTCCCTTTCCTTCCCTTTCTTGCTTTTAACTTCCATATTTTGGTTGGTCAACCTGCCTGCCCCCCCCCCCCAACAATTGGCATGTACGAAATTTTTTTTGTAATCTTGTTTGAGAACAGAAATTGCCAGATGAAGTTTTGTTTACTTTACCCTTCTGAATGTAACTATGTAAAAATTCACTTTCACACAGGCAGATGGAGCAGGGCATGACAGTGTTCGGGACCAGAATCGAACCCTCATCCCTCCGGGTTCAGTTCGCACTATTTAAGTACATCTTGGTTAACACCTCACGAGTAGTGCTGAGATTTAAAAACGTTCAAACCATGATACCTGGCATGATGGAGATTGTTAAAAACATCCAAACCTTGAGATTCGGAGATCACATCAGGCATGAGATTACTATTGGTCACCGATTACCATTACCATGAACACAACGCACCCAGATTATAGACAACCGGCTTAACATTGCCTTTACAGATTGTGCGTTTCACGATACAATGTCGTGTCCAAAATTAACCGCATTCCCACTTGAAATTGAACTCGCACCAGACAACTTCAAGGGTCGCACATTCACTCTAAAGTACCACATGCTGTTGTATTGTGGATCCTCCAGTTCTTATACCCATAGTGTAACAGTGCACACACAGGTCACTACTCCTGTTTTTCACTTATAACCTCCTTTTATTTCCCAATGCGACCATGATGAAAACAAGGACACAAGAAGGCAAAAAAAAAAGTCGCAAATGGCCCTTGAGTTGTGTTTCTTACAAGCGTCAGTAATTGCTTTGAAACGTTCAGGTGAATCTCGAGAGATACATTGGCACTTAACAAAGAATGGGTGAGAGTTGAACAGTAAACAAAGGGTCATATTTCTCACTTTTATCACTCTAATGTCAGGAGCATGACAAGGATCCACCATCTTGAACATGACCATGACAATTGTGATGTAACCACTATTTCCATGATAATTTGCCTACAATGTAATCACAAACCACCACAATGGCAGCATTTTTGCATTCAGAATAGCTTAAGGGCAGAGGGTGTGGAATATAAGTGGTATACAGTGAAGTTGGCAGCTAAAGTTTGGTCCACCGAAAAAGTGTACATCGTAATCACCACGTCCCAGTTCTTACATGATGTAGAGTGTTGATTATGGAGCTGTTTTGCCAGCATGGGAAGGTCATAGAAAAAAAGGTCGTCGAAAAACCACCGAGTTTAACACGTTTGATTGGGATTCTAAGCTTCAGGAAAAAAAAAAGGCTCTATTATAATAATAATAATTTTTTTATGTCAGAGACAAAATATTCCGGAAGTTTTCCGCCGTTTTACCCAATGTCTTTTACACCACCTTGTTTAACATGTTATATTGGTTCTTTCTGCCTGTTGTTTGTGTCCTTTATAAAGTCCTTAAAAACAGTATGCTTTCTGTTTGGAATCATTTTCAATTTTGTTTGACTGCTCGGCAGGCAGAGAGTAAAAATATTATCACAATCCTCTCTGTGCATGTGCAATATTGGGACAAATTCAGAGCCAAAGAACTGTTAAACTTCAGATTCGTTACTAGATTAATGTTCAAAATATAACTCTCAATTGAAATTAAGTTGTTCCTCGATCATAAACTGACGTTTGTAGACAGATGGACAGACAGAAGTGAACCATTTGCTGAACACTGCTTTTTGCTTCATGGGTACGGGGTACTAACACTGAAAATGTGGATTATCAGGTTTTTCTAAAACACACCTTGCATGCAGTTTTGACACGATGTCTACTTTCATCATAATAAACTGATTACAATATCTTGTCATTGAAAACGGTAAAGCACTTGGATGACACTAGCAAGGGCTACCTGGGAAAGGGGAATGGGGGGGGGGGTGATTCGGACCTGGCTTGTGGAAGGGGGAGGGGGATACCTGGCTCAGTGACCTTTTCCCTGCGGTAGTTTCAGGATGTGATGGACATTGAAAAGCGATAGAGTTATTGGCCTCATGGTGATTACCTTTTGCTTGTGGGCCAGCGGCAGCATGACTTGACCCCACATCCCAATATGCACTTTGTCGCAGCCTTTGGTGGCCTCAAAACAGATATCAAAGGTATAAGGTTGAGGCTCGTGTAGGAGCGAGATGAGAAGGACTGAGGCAGAGAAGCAGTTCAGGGACGTACTGGAAAGAATGATGTGAATGGTTGAGCTGGAGGTGATGCTTTGCATTGGGGGAGATTTCAAGGCAAAAGTGGGAGTAGCGGAGTCAGGTGAAGAGAAATCTCTTGGTAAATTGCGATGGGGAAAGAGGAATAGAGAGGGTCAAGAGCTGGTGGATTTGGTGGTGAGAAATGGTTTAGCTATAGCTGCTTCGTTTTTCCAGAACCAGGACAGCCACAAAATTACTTGCAGGAGTGGACAGCACAAAACGGAATTAGATTTGTTGGTAGTTCGGAAGCAACAGTTGAGGAAGATCAAGGACTGTAAGGTGGTGGTGGGAAAGCATATCACCACCCAGCACAAGCCTGTGGTGTTTGCTGTAAAACAAAGGGAATTGTTTTCTTTTTTTCGAAGTGTTTTTATTAGTGTTGTTTTCGAATTGTATATATAATATTCAGCATTGTTATTTGCAAATGTGCTCTCAAAGGTGAATTTCTCTGCAGTTAAGGAAGGGCCCATTATTAACTGATGTGATGATGACAGTCAGCATGATGATTGGAGCAGATGGGACAGCAGCAGGAAGAACTAATGGGAATACCGGGAAGAAAATTAGTGGGAGGGGAAAGGGGAAGACCAGGAAGAAAATTAGTGGGAGGGGAAGGGGGAAGAAGACCATGAAGAGTCTGGAAGTCTAGAAAGAGGACTTTGAGTGGATTTTTTTTAATAGCTGTAAGTGCAGTAGAATTGTCAGATCCATCATAAATCCAAACAACCTCCTGTATCGAGGGAAGGGAATAGGAATCGATCACAATGAGTAAACTAACATTACATGTAGTCCAGGCTATTTGGATGTGGGGTGGGAGATATTCCCACACTGAAGGTCGTTAATGATCCAGCTAGGTTTTTACTGCTGTTGGATGGCAGTTCTGAAATTAACCTGAATTTCTGAAGTTTAGAATACAAATCCTTAATTTGAACCCACAACCTCTAAAATGCTAGTCCAGTGTCCTCAACAAGAAGACACCATTATACCTGCTGGAAAATGAAGACAACCACCTGGACTGGGGGAGGGCGGATCATTAGCAGGAAGAGGAGGAAAAGGATGCCCAGATATGTTAGCTTGTAGACTCGACAGTCCACCACACAGTGGGAGACAGGGTGTTGTAAGTGTGTGTGTGTGTGCGTGTATGCGCATGTACTGTATGTGTGTGGGTGTGCCATTCAATCCAGGCTATACCTTTCTTTCTTTTTTTAACCATCTGAGCTTTTGTCATCAAATTTTCAAGAACGTTTATTACGAAAATATGGAGAAGACTAATTAAACAATTTCACATTTTTCTTTTTAGCTGCTGTTCTCGTCAGGGTTTAGCTTCGGTAAAAAGCGGATGAGGACTGCTTGGCATTTTGAGATGCTTTATTGTCAAATATTTGTATTTTTCCTCCTTATGATATCATTTTTTTGTACTTTGTAAATGGATGATATTTCATGATACCATTGTGTTTTGTATCCATTTGATTGAAAAAAGCTTTTTAACTTAATTTGGAACTCATTGGGTTCCAAATCCCACTCCTGACACCAATTTATTTTTTACAAGTGGCAGTTCACCAGCATTGCTGGGATGAAAAAGCATCTTAGCAATGTTCTGTAACATCACAATGCCATGGTGAACACTGTGAAGTTTGTGCACCAGTATCTGATCAATTGTGGCGTTCCAGCCAACTGGTTTACACCATCTCCTTGTTTCTCCTTTTCCCTAATTCTCCTCACTCTTGTAACATTGTTCACCTTCACATTGTTTGCATCAATAGCTTCAGTTTTGCCAGCATTCTTATCACTGTGTCATTTATTCTCCATGCCCTGGCATATTCTATTTGTCAAAATGAATCAGTCGTTTTGTTCTTGACAAATCATTCATTATATTAATGTTTGTTTCACAACAGCTGTGTTTCTACTTTGATTACCATTTATGAGACAGTGTAGATGTTGGTTTAAATTTATTTTTGATGAACTTGTGTTTTTATTACCCCCCACACACGAAGCAAAAAGCAATGATAAGCTGCCCGTCCATCTGTCTTCTCAGTTTATGATTGGCGGTTTATGATCAAGGAACAGCTTATTTAAATTGAATGTTATATTTTTAACACGAATCAGAACATGAATAGGGAGACAAGTCTTTCATTTTACAGTACCCTGGCTCTGATTTCATCCCGATCGCACAGACAGAGAGAAGTGAGATAATTTTTTTTACTCTATCTGCCTGTCTGACAGTCAAACAAAATTTAAAATAATTCCAAACAGGAAACTTACTATTTTTAAGGATGTGATAAAGGACATAAACAACAGGCACGAATAACTAATGTAATGTGTTAGATAGGGTGATGCAATAGACAGTGCGTAAAATGGCAGTAAAACCCGGAATTAATTTATTTCTATGACCTTTACAATGTTTATTTTATTTAAATTGAATATTATACTTGAACACGGCAGAATATAAATTGCCTTCGAAATACTTCCAAGAACGTCTGATTTTGCATCACAGTACTTGGATATGTTTTATAGGCTGGTGTATATAACACATTAACACACTTCAAGCGCTTAACTTCTGGATTTTTTTTAACAATCTTTAGAATCATTATTTTATTACAATTAAAGTACTGTAAATGCTTAAACTGTGCAGGATATTGTGTTCTCTGAACTCTCCAGTTCAAGACTTGTTTTTTAAGCAGGCATCTCTGAACATATTACACATTATTTTTTCCATAGTTGCAGGCGTGATCCTGACCAGTATTTCTGATTTATAGAAAGTTTTTGTGATTATGCTTGCGGTACATGAGAGCTCAGGTGTGCGTATGCGTGTGTGGATGTGCATTGTTGATGTATTGCACCGATTTGTTATCTTTGATCTCGAGTTTCTAAAAACTCATCAACTTGAATTAAATGCTTACATTTATAAGTTTTGTAAAAATAAAATAAGAAACTAGAACGGCACTCGTAGAGCACATAGTTTCGCCTCGTGTGTTCATTCTGAATAAAAATACCATCGTTAACTGAACACACTACTATTATGACCCACTGCTATAATGGCCGATGTACCTGTATTATCCGTGCACCCTATTATGTCATATTTTCTTGGCGTGGGTTATGAATGTCATAAATTTAATTCTTCACTCACATTGTGTCATAGATCAGATATGTGAAATTTCAGATTTTTCGGATAAGGATTTCAATTCAACCAATTATGGCTAGAATACCACTTCACTGATGACATCATCACTATCACCTTTATACCCAATGGGGAGTTGATGACATGCCAATTAAGTTTCAATTTTTTTATATCATGCAATTTCGGATGTCGAAATGTTTTCCATTAATCTAATATGGCTGCCATGTCATGTGATCTTTGATGTCAGAGTTGGTACCAAAATATTCTCCAGTGGAATTCTCTCCGATGTTTATAAGTTTTACATCGATTGACAAGCGGTTGCAGAGAAAACCATTTTAAAGTGAAAACATATAAATGTGGACACACAGACAGACACACATACACATACACATACACCCAGACCAACCAACAGACAGACAAGGGCATTGCAATAGTCTTGCATCTCCTTCGGGGCGAGACTTATTAAACGTCATGAGATTTTAATGATGCTGAAAAACATGAAGGAAAAGCACTCCGAAACTAAACTTGTCCAAGGTTGGTCTTGTGACAAATAACTGAAAATCTATTCCATGAGAAATTGCTTTGAGACGTTCTGCAGCATTTTCCAGCTTGAAGTCCCTTGAGTGGTTTTGGTGCTTGAACATTTTTGGGTTGAGGCACCGAGGATCCTCCTCGTTTATGATTGGTTTACTTCCGCAGCACTCACAAGCAAACTGTTACCTTTTAATGATGCATTTTCACCTGCTCTCACGCGACTCCCAGCTCCAGATTGCTCCCCTTCCCATTTAAAACAGGCATTCAGCCAATATTTCAATGGAAGAAAACTCCAAAGAAAAAACGTTTGGCCTATCAGAATTATCCCATCAGGTTTAGTGTATAATCTTTGTGTTATATATATATATATATATATATATATATATATATATATATATATATATATATATATATATATATATATATATATATGCACACATACATAATTAATATATTAATTGTTCATGACCTCTTTACTCTCTTGGTTTGGAACTCGATGACCATGATGTAGCCAGTGAAGAGTTAATTCCCTTTCTATGTAAACCAGAAGCTGCATGCCAAAACTGTCAGTGTATTACTTGTGAATATGTATTAGATTAGCAAACGTATCTTTCAGGGTAGCTATTCCATGTTTTGTAGCATTCTTTTTTGGAAATTGGTCTGAAGAGTATAATTCCTTTTATTTGTAAACCGGAAGCTGCTTGCCAAAAACCATGTGTGTTTGAGCTGTTTTCCAATGCTCCCAAAAATAAGTGAAGCAATGAAAACGATATATAATGGAGCCAAGTGTATGTGATTATGTATGTACATATATATGAATGTATATCCGTTCTTCAACCATTGGTTGGACAGCTGACCTGACATCACCCACAATTGTAACCTGAAATACTTAACCTAAAGTACCCAGAGGACCCAAAACATCCCCCCTCCCATCCTTGAGGACCCAAAAGACCCAAACGACCCATAAAACCTAAAATACCTCGAGGACCCAAAATATCCAACAGACCCAAAAGATCAAACGGGACTCAAATGACCCAACGGGACTATCTGGGACCCATGGAAATCCTGCATAATGTAAAATGTGACTTCATCTCCTCAAACTCACCTCCCCCCCCCACCTCTGTCCTCTCTCTCCCCCCACCCACCCCAACCACCACATCCAAACTCTGTGCTCCTCTCCCCCCTTTCTTCAAATCCTCAAACCCCCTCCCAATCCAATGTCCTCAACTCCCCCTTCAAAAGCCTTGACCCCCTTGATCCCTTTGCCCTCCTTCCCCCAACCCAATTCTGTCATCCCCTCCCCCTTTCTTTTTCAAGTCCTCAACCCCACTTCCAACTCCAAGTCCTCAATCTCCCTCTTCCAACTCCATTCACCCCACCCCCAACTCTCTGTCCTTCCCTCCCCATTTCTTCCCATTCTTCAAGTTACGCAAAAATACACAGGGTACTTTGGCGCATGGGAAGGCCACTTGGCCGATCATGCCTGCATTGTTCGTGCCCCCGTTTGTTAATAACAATGTTAAAAGTAAATAAAGATGAAACATTAAATTCACAATCACTTTCCCCTTTCTTCCCTTATCTACCACATAAAACACAGTGTGTTTGTGTATTTGTTTGTGTGATGTCTGCCCCCCTTCATAAGGACGATTTAAGAAGGGGTTTAAAGGCAAATCTTTTAGCACGACTGTGTGTTCACGACAGTATATTTTTCAGGATCAAAAAAAAACTTGAAAAACATTTTCCATTCAAGAGTAATTACGTCTCTTCTATTGGAAATGTAGACCGTGACTTGCCTCAATGGTGGTGAACAGAAGCGTGAACCAAGCGCACAATTTTGATGAAACTAGGCCACAAACTTTTCCTATGATGCCTAACAAAGGTATATTAACCGCATCAAAATCTGCGCTCATTAAGGGAGTCTACGGGGGGGGGGGAGGGTGTTGACCCCCCAAATAGGTATTTGCTCTCTTCTCTGAAACTACACACATAATTTCAATGAAACTTGATCACAACCTTCATCACCCGTGATGTACTAACGTTTGTTCACGGCATTAAAAAAATCAAAAAGAAAATGAGGGTCTAAGAGGGTCTGCAGGGGGTTTGAGTAACTGTTGCTCCTGATCCAGTTGAGCTTCAGGATTCGTGGTCCTATTTTTCATTCCATATTGTAGGCAAACCTGTTTACTTACCTGATGGGTTCCATGTCATTTGATACCTTTTGCCATCGACTTGCAATAAGTTTGAATCTCATGCGCTTTGCTAATCCTTCACTTGTGCCTTTGTACCTCAATGATCAATGTTCTTTGCGTACTCCAGAATCCGGATGACGTCTATAGAGATTCATTCACTCAAACCTTTGGTTATTTGACTTTATCATAATAAAGTGCAACTTCCCTTTATTGACGGTTTCCCAAGCATGGGAAAAGGACTTTATAAGACGAGGATCCATCCATCCATTGGGACAATACTCTGTGCAGAGCGTTGGTGCTGCCTAAGCAGTCTCCTTGGCTATTGGGCACAACCCTGGGCGGGTTGCCACTCCGACACAGGATACCAGCAAGCTGGCACTCATTTTGCCGACCTCGGAAGGATGACAGGCAGAGTCAACCCCACCTGGTATTAATTCAACAGCTGAGGGGGATTTGAACTCAGGATCCTCGGATCCCAAGCCCACCAACCTAACCATTAAGCCAACACCAGGCGTATAAGATAAGAATGCAGGACTTTATACATTGAAAAGGAGGTGAAGGCAGGGGTCTATCATTTGGAAAGTGGTTAATGCACCAAACGGTCTCCCTGGAATTAAGGTCGTGGCAGTGAAGGGGGTGAATAAGTTTAAATGGAATTTGAATTGATACTTGGATGCATTAGCGATGGAGTGGTATGGGTATATTGTATGTGGATGGGTGATGACTAGGGTTGGTGCAGCGCAGGCATGGTGGGCCAAATGGCCCCCTCCTGTGCCGAAGGGCCGTGTGTATCCTTGTGTATGTTCGGGAAACATGGATGGGATTAAAAAAACAGGCTAAGGGAAAGTTATCAAATGCACAACCCTACTAGGCTAAGTACAATGCACAATATAGCTTAGCTGAACGCTCATTAATTTGACATCTTTTATGATGATCTTCCTTGTCTACCTCGAGTGGTTTCATTTCACTTTTCACATGTACTGCCACATACATACCTTATTGCTTATTGTAAGAGGCAGAAAATTAGGATATTTTAAACTACGATTAATACTAATACCCACACCTTCTCAGAGCAACATATGGTGTCAGTACCCCCTCCCTTAGGCAGGAATCAGTGGCTAAACATCTTGCACTATTCCACACGTGCAGGTGAAAATTTGAAGTCATGTCCCCAGATTGGCTCATCCGTTTTCGATTCTACTCGACGTGCCTCCCTTCGCTTCATTGATAGGTTTAATAAAAAGGCAGCATGTTGTACATCACAAACATATTGCATATGTATTTATGAGTGTCAAAGAGGATGAAAAATGATAGTTAGGGAATTTTAGCAAATTGTATTGACCATCTGTGAAAAAATTGCTTACCAAAAAATTTCTTCACTAACGTATTCATCTAGGTGTCTACTAACACCTATCAATTAGTGCAAACCCAAATCCTTGTGGAAAATTCTGGGGAGGCAATCAAAGTTCGGGTACTCAGAGGGCCTGCGCGAAAAAATCGGAAAAATTAACTTTTGCCAATATTGACTTGTGGGATGTCTAACTAGGGGGTTTTTTGGGGTGCTGAATTGATTCCAACCATTAGATTTGAGGAAAAATGAATCCCTGGCCATAAAATATTGAAATGATACATTTTTAGATGTCTCAGACTGTGTTTTGCAGTAATTTGGCTCAATTGAATTCATATTCAGGAAACTCTATCCAAGTTCACTTTGTACAGCAACCATGTAGTCAGGTTCTAAGACCATGAATGGTCCAGCACATTTGACCGAAATCATGATAAAAACCACACTCATGCATGAGGCAAAATCCTCCGGTGGTCTAAACAGAAGCCGCTTTCAGAATGAGTCTTCTTATCAGTCTTGGGTTCAGACTCTGAACCACTTCTCGTTCATTCACCAAGAGCTAAAAAGAAGCATGGTCAAATGTGGGGTACCTGTCCACACCGACGTTAAAAGAGCCCAAATGAAGAGAGATAACGATGCTGTCAACATCATAGTTGGTTGGTTGGAGGAAGTCAACCCTTTCGATGCTACACGGGACAAGAAGACTCTGGTGTCCTTCCCAACTGGGTTCAGCAGCACTCCCGAAGACCAAGTCAACACTGATCAAGCAGAAGAAGTTGGCAGAGCCATACAGGTTAAGATGGATGGGAAAACTGTTGTGGATGCAATGGTAACCAAACACAAGGTCAAATCGCTTGCAAGCCTCAGATCTGGACCCAAAGTCAATGGCGAGAAGCTGGTCATTGACTCACTGAAGCTATTCAACCGCCTCATTGTCATCAGTGAGCGTGACGTCAAGACCAAAGAAGCTCTGCGCTTTGAGTTGACGCCAAATCCGATATCTGTTTGACAAAAATCAAAAGTTGCGAAAGCCAGACAAGGTTGCCCGAGCAAGGTCCCTGAAGGCATGTGTGGCACCTGTCGAACAACCCCCCTGCACAAGCCTTGTGGTTGATGGTGTGTGGCTCCTGCACAATGTCAAGTGGGAGGCTAACCTTACTTGGAAGGATGTTGCCAAGAGCTACCTCCGGTTTGTGAAGTCCATGGGGGAGCCATCGCCTCCGGGTAACCGTGGTCTTTGACGGATATGGCAGCTCCACCAAGGACCATGACCACTTGAGACGAACAAATAATGCATGCTGTGACATTCAGATTCGTCTGGATCTCAAAATCATCATTGCAAGAGAAAAGTTCCTCGATAACAAGAACAACAAAGCCCAGCTCGTTCTGCTCCTTGCTGAGACATTTAGTAGGAATGGAATCAGTGTACAGAAATGCTCCGATGATGCCGGCAGCTCCAGATGAGGCAAGAGAGTCCCCTGTCGAGGTGAGGGCTGAGGACACAGACGTCCTGGTTATGCTGATTCATCATGTTGTAGACCATCCGATCTTCCTTACGACAACCAAAGAAACATCTTACGATGTCGGAAAGATCTGGGAGGCCCTCCCAGGGATATACAGGAGGTATCTCATCTTCTTCTGTTGGTGTCAGGTCAGGTTCGATCTGTGACCTGCTACAGGTACCATGTAAACCTGTACTAACCTGTTCCATGGTCGGGTTGTCGGCGACTAAACCGTCTCCCCCACCAGGTTTTCTGGTGAGGAGGGTGTTTGGATATGGACACCCAGCAGGATTAAAAACAAAACCTGTCAAAGGGCGGAGGAGCTCCTTGTGAGCCAACGGCCATCCATATCTAGTGCCCAACTGTGTCTGCGGACGTCCTCCTGCAGTTGGGTTACTTCTTATTAGGAGGTTGGTGGCAGGATTTGCACTCCAGCCACCGTAAAACGCTTCATTCCGCAAAACGCAAAAACGCAAAAAAATCTGAAAACCCACTCCGTGGGAGTACCTCCTGTGCAGCTTCCCTTCGCAGGGCAGCTCACCGGATGACGGGATTGGGGCAAAGCCTTCGGGACCCCCAATCTTTGATAGGAGGGAAACCACGGGGTAACATGCCTGGGTCAGATTGCGGGAGAGTGTGTCGGAGTGGTGCTGAGGTGTCGTCCACCAGACGGCGGTCTCCTTGGGTTAACCTGAGGCGGTCCCTTCGGGTGGGTGCCTGGAATGTCCTATCCCTAAGAGAGGATGATCACCTGTCTCTGTTATCATCTGAGCTCAAGCGTTTGGACATCGGGATTGCAGCTCTCTCTGAGGTTCGGAGACCGGATTGCGGCGAGATAATGGTGGGTGGTTACACCTACTATTGGTCTGGTCGCTCTGATGGTTACCATACCCAAGGAGTTGCTGTAGCTGTGTCCAATAAGCTGACCCCAATGATAATTGAGGTAACACCGGTCAACGAGCGTATTATGAGATTAAGGATTCGTCACTCCTTAGGTGTCATTTCCCTGGTCTCTATTTATGCTCCGACTGAGGCGAGTGATCTTACCGTGAAGGACACATTCTACGCCACACTCGAGTCTGTGGTTGATCAGTGCCCCAGACGAGATACACTTCTAGTCTTGGGGGATTTCAATGCATCGACTGGAACTGATAGGGATGGTTATGAGGTGTGTGTTGGTCCCCATGGGTCAGGAACTATGAACCAGAATAGCACTAAGTTCCTTGACTTTGCAAGAAGTCATGGACTTAGGGTGGCTGGTTCATGGTTTCAGCGCCCGCAAGCTCATCGCTGGACTTGGTATTCCAACGCTGGCGGTGTGGCAAAGGAGATTGACCATGTCCTCATTGACGGTCGTTGGAGGATGATCCAGAACTGCAGGGTCTACCGGAGTGCTCAGTTCCTCAATACTGACCACAGGCTTGTTGTAGCAACTCTAAAGCTGCACCTTAAATCCTGGAGAATGGTACCATCCCAGCCTAGGCTGGATGTTGCCAAGCTCAGGGATGAGAGAGTAGCTGAGGAGTTTGCGAACAGGCTGAGTGGACACTTGGGGGTCTGGGTGCTTTGGGGGTCCTGAAGAGTTGTGGAGCACCTTCAAGACCACCGTCCTTGATGTTGCCGGTGGATGCCTTGGAGTTCACCGCAGGGCAAAGAAGAATTTTGTCTCTCAAGGGACACTGGATACCATTGACCAGAGTCGCAGGGCCAGGCTGAATGGCAGAGCTGAGCTGTTCAGGGAGCTGAGGCGTAAAACTGTACGTGCACTGAGGGTGGACAAGGAGGCCTATGTGCGAGGAATCTGTGAGGGGGTTGAGCATCACCTGTGGACAGGTGATTCTCGTCCCGCTTACAGGGGAATTCGCGCATTACGTTCATCCAAGCCCATCCCTCGGAGCACTGCAGTTCGAGCAGAGAGTGGTAGGCTCTTGACAGAGGAGTCTGAAGTGAAGGCCCGCTGGGCCGGTTACTTTGAGCGGTTGTACCAGGCTGATCCCCCAGCTGTCGAGTTGGACGTCAAGGGTGTTACAATCCCTGTTGCTGACCCTCGAATCAACTGTGGTCCACCATCGCTTGTGGAAACACGGGCTGCGGTGAACCAGTTGAAACGGGGCAAAGCTCCAGGGATCTGTGGCATCCATGCCGAACTTCTCAAGGCTGGTGGAAATGCTGCACTCGCGTCGTTGCATGCAGTTTTGTGCTCTGCCTGGAACACAGGCATCATCCCAACTGACTGGAAGAGGGGCCTTGTTGTCCCTCTCTGGAAAGGGAAGGGTGATCGCCAAGACTGCAACAACTACCGAGGGGTGACGCTGCTCTCAGTGCCGGGCAAGGTCTTTGCTCGGATAATTCTTGATAGGGTTCGCCACCATCTACTTGAGCACCAGCGTCCAGAGCAGTCAGGCTTTACACCAAAGAGGTCAACGATTGACCGTATCCTTGCACTTCGTGTCCTCACCGAACGCAGACGAGAGTTTCGGCAGGGGCTGCTTGCAGCCTATGTTGATCTCTGTAAAGCGTTCGATTCAGTGAATCGGGATGTCCTCTGGAGGATTCTTGGTCTTCGTGGGGTGCCACCAAAACTGATCGATCTGATGTCTGAACTCTACTCTGGTACTGAGAGTGCTGTGAAGTGTGGTGGTACCATCTCTGACTTATTTCCAGTTGTTACTGGAGTTCGTCAGGGGTGTGTACTTGCCCCCACACTTTTCAGCACTTGTATGGACTGGATTTTTGGCAGGATGTCGGAGAGATCAAGTTGCGGTGCATCGTTTGGCAATGTCAAGATCTCGGACCTTGATTTTGCAGATGATGCAGTCATCTTTGCGGAGACTTTAGACATCCTCTTGGGGGCCCTCGAGGTGCTGAATGAGGAGTCGGAGCCGTTGGGATTACGGATTTCTTGGGTCAAAACAAAGATCCAGGCTTTCGGTGACATCTTGGATGCTGCTGTCCTGTCTGTGTCTGTTTGTGGTGAGGATGTTGAGGTCGTGGATAGATTCACTTACCTTGGCAGTGATATTCATGTCTCCGCAGGTTGTGAGCCGGAGGTCAATAGACGTCTGGGTCGGGCCTGGGGAGTCATGGATTCACTGGATCATGGGGTGTGGCGCTGCCGGTACCTGTGCGGGAGGACGAAAGTCCGAGTCTTCAGGTCCTTGGTACTTCCAGTCTTGCTCTATGGGTGCGAGACTTGGACTTTGACCAAGGATCTGAGACGGAGACTTAATTCCTTTGGTACCAGGTCTCTTCGGAGAATCCTTGGCTATCGCTGGTCGGATTTTGTGTCCAACGAGCGGTTGCTGAGAGAGACTCGGATGAGATTTGTTACCTGCATAGTCCGTGAGCGTCAGCTGCGGCTGTATGGACATGTGGCTCGTTTTCCTGACGCTGATCCTGCTCACCAGATTCTCTCAGCGAGGGAGTCTCATGAGTGGAGGAGGCCAGTGGGCCGACCACGTGCCTCATGGTTGCAGCAGGTTGACCATCATCTCAAGGAGATGGGGATGGGCCTGGCATCTGCCTGGGGGATGGCCAGACGGAGGCCCCTGGAGTACCGGCGGAAAGTGGACGCAGCGACGCGCTGTTCTGGCACATGCTCCCATACCTGACCTGACCTGACCTCATCTTCTTGCACAGCTTCTCTGGCTGCGATACAGTGTCTGCAATTTTTGGGTTTAGCAAACCAACTTTGCTAAGCAAGCTCTGCAAGACTGATGAAGCAGAGAGGGCAATGGACGTGTTTATGGACATCCGAGGTGAGAAAGGTGATATCATTAAAGCAGGCTGTGATCTTTTCATGCTCATGTTCCATGGGAAATCCTCCAAAGACTTGGAAGACTTGAGATTCGACATCTTCAGCAAGCGAGCTGCTACTGGGAGCATAAAACCTGAGAAACTCCCCCCGACAACAGGAGCTGCAGCACAGCACTCTCTCCGAGTTTACCTCCAGACTAGAGACTGGCTGATGCTGTAAAGTCCATCGTTGGATGCCTGGGACTATGGATGGAAACTCACTGAGCAAGGATATACACCAGTCCCTTCTACAGACACCATTGCACCAGACTACCTCCTCACGTTTGCCAGCTGCAACTGTGCGGGGGACTGCAGCTCACTCAGGTGCTGCTGTAAAAAGCAAGGAGTCAAGTGTATTTCTGCTTGCGGCATCTGTCATGGTAACTCTTGCCTGAACATAAACCAGCTGGATGACAATAGGAGTGAGGAAGATACTGGGGAGTTTGATGAATAAGGTTGTAAAAGCTGACGAAGCAACATTTCCATTGAGCACAGTTCTGTTTAAAATGTCAATAAAATACATTTTATATGATCAAGGAGTGTTTTTTTTCTCAAATCTAATGGTTGGAATCAATTCAGCACCCCAAAAAACTCCTAGTTAGACATCCCACAAGTCAATATTGGCAAAAGTTAATTTTCCAATTTTTTCGCGCAGGCCCTCTGAGCACCCGAACTTTGATTGGATCCCCAGAATTTTCTACAAGGATTTGCGTTTGCACTAATTGATGGGTGTTAGTGAAGAAATTTTTTGGTAAGCAATTTTTTCACAGATGGTCAATACAATTTGCTAAAATTCGCTAACTATGAAGTAAAACATGTGAGAAATGAGCTTTTATAGCACGTAGTTGTTGTGGCTGTGGTTGTTGTCGCTTCTGCCATGGAAGGTGGATGGAGGCTATGTTTTCACGTGTGTGTGTGTGTGTGTGTGTGTGTGTGTGTGTGTGTGTGTGTGTGTGTGTGTGTGTGTGTGTGTGTGTGTGTGTGTGCGTGTGTGTTTGTGTGTGTGTGAGCTCTTTGGCCAAAATGTTATGGACGGATTAGGCCAAAACTTGGTGGACAGGTAGGATGTGTAACAAGGATGAATTGATTTGATTTTGGTTATGGTGCGGATGCAGATCGGGTCGATCAGTGGGATACAAAATGTTAACTGTTCAGCCAGGTGGAGGTATGTGCTCAACCGAGTGCTATTCTAATTGTTTGTGTGCTCCATTTGTGCAGTTTTGTATTTATATTTTTCTCTTGTTTTTCGAAGTATTGCTCCGTTTCCTTTTGTGTACCTCCCCAGTGTCCTTGTGAAGAGTTTCTACCATCGTAGAATAATAAATGTTACCATTGAAACCTCTCCATTAAAGCTCAAGTTCCCGCTTCTTCCTCAATGGAAGGTAGTCTACCTGGCAATCAAACTACCTGGAAAGGTAGTGGCAGCAGAAAGAGTAGATAAGTTTAAATTGGAATTAGATAGTTACATTGAAGTTATGGAGATAGAGGGGTCTGGGGATGTTGACAGGACTTTTAGGTAGTTTGAGCATTGATGGGTGATTGTGTGCATGTGTATGGAGTGCTGTTGGTCAGGGTCTCATCAAGGGGTGTTGTGTGGTTTATTTTTTTTTATTTATTGTTGTGTTTATTTTTTTTTTTACCAAGCCCATGCCCCCTTCCCTGAGGAGAAAAAAAAAAAACTACAAAAACTTTTAAAAAAATCAAATTAAATAAATTAATACAAAAACACTTAAAAAATAAAAATTGCATTTTCTTCCTTGGATCTTGTGTTGATAAATTCATGCGATGTTGATGTCGTGCAGACATGATGGGCTGAATGGCCTCCATCTGTGTTTGATTTCCTTGTAATCCTGGAAGCACGGGCTTTTAAAAGAAGCAGGTCTGTGATTAAACAAACAAATTTTTGTTACAAGTAAATCGATTATGAGCTTTCCAACGGTCCCATTTGTATTATATAGTCTACAACCACAGAAACCCTTTAAAATGAAGGCTTATGGATGGAGAAACTGGCTTTCACATCATCCTACTATTAATTTGCAATTGTTCACTAGTTTTGACGCCAATCAAAAAAATTATTTTGGACCCTCGGCATCAAAAAGATACACATATCAAACCAACTGTTTCAAATGGAGCACCTCACCACCATTAGAGCATTTAAATTGCATCAGATGTGGCAATAAATGGGAAATGTTTCTCCCAGCTTGCTGGCTCTATGATAGAAGATGCCATTTGTATTTTTTTCTCACTCCATCCCTACCCTGTTTGGAATCCTGTGCAGGCATGGACAACTTGCTCGTATAGATTATTAGCAGGGGTACCTGGAATTGCACGTTTTTCTTACCCTGTTGGCATTTTGAAGAAATCAAATTTCGAAACGGTTTTTTTTCCCATTTCTTGTGGGGGCCGAAAACACTTCCCTACACCCACGAAGGAATGGGGTCAGGGATCATTAAATATTCCCTACCATAAAGGCTTGGGCACTATAGAGCGATGAAAAATAAATAAATAGAACTATATTTTTTTCAACATAAAAATATATATCTACAGTTATATTGCCGAAAGCACTCACCGACACTCACTGATGAACCTTTGAAAATCTGATGGAGATCTGTTTGGCTATCTCTGAGAAAAATGGGAACAAATAGACTGAGAAATGCCTTACTTTAAAAAGCGAGAAACAACCACTCCCTCCGGGAGTGCCTTGCGGGTGGAGGAGAGGAGAGTTAGGAGAGGGAGACGATAGGGTGGTGAATGAAGTGTGGCAAATATATATATATATATATATATATATATATATATATATATATATATATATATATATATATATATATATATATGTTTGTATACATACACATACACACACACACACACACACACACACACACTCACACACACTAGCTGAAGTACACGACGTTGCCCGGGGAAATTCCATGAAATATGTATTTAAATATTTCCTGCATGACAAATTGGGGAATGTTAGCCTTATGGTTTTGCATGAATTACCAATCTTGGGCATTGCAAAATGTGCTTGGACTGCTTTCCCTTCTTTTTAAACTTATTTTTATTGTGATTTTTTGAAATACAAGAAATCACAACTTCAGCATACGGTCTTCACAAAACATATTACTCGATCGCTCCCGCGAAAAAAATTGTGGGCAGTAAAAAGCACAAGACCCGATCGAGGCGAGAAGGTCAATTATCTGATTTCACTTTTTAAAATTTAATTTCTCAATTTTTTTTTTTTTTTATCCAAACATAGTTCTCAACCTTCCTCGGGATGAAAGAGGACATGCAAAGCTTTGGTGCACCGGTTCCTGCTGTTATTTATATATGTATATGTTTCTGTATATGTATATGTATGTATGTGAAATATATATATATATATATATATATATATATATATATATATATATATATATATATATATATATATATATATATATATATATATATATATACACACACATACAAGGTGTCTGTATGTTTTGGGAGTCTAACCCTTTAGAAAGCTTGAGTTTGTTCTCGTAGCTTTCATTTTTCACAACATGCTGCTAAGTAGGAAGTAGGCATTACACAGCTCACTATAAAGCACCTGTTTTGGGAGTCTGGTGTCCTCTAGATGAGGACACGAGCCTTGAACAACTCAATGCTAGTCATACCGATATGCTTCTCTATATCTGACAAACATTCATTTGTGTGCAGCAGGTAGCATTTTGCATCATTGCTGGGAGTGTGAGATAGCTGCTAGTGCAGTGCCCTTGGAAGAGCTGATGCAGAGGCCCCTGTATGTTGGAGCAGGAATTTGGAATTTGTTATGGGTGCAAGCTACAAGTCGCCTCCTCTTAGCGAAAGACCCAAGAAGTCTTTACAATGTCCACCGACAACCGTCCAATGGCAGATGCTTGACAGATACTTAACGTCCTTCCAGGGGCAATGCACAAATTGATGCACTGCTCTGCATGCAAAACACCACAGTGAGTTTGTAGCTGGAATGCTGGATTGATATTCATACCCAAGCTAGAATATTTTTCCAGCCCTATATGTGTGTTTCTCACACAGTCTTCCCATAATACATATAGCATTTAGCAATATTGAATGCAGAAACCTTCAAAAATTCACATATCGACCGCAATAAATCTACGTACCAATGAAGACCAGTTCTGTGCAACAACATTGGTCTTCATCCTGAGGTCCTTTTTGCCAAATACCCTGTCTTTTCGCTGGCCTCTGAGCTGTGTATCCTGGGTTTAACTCCCGGCCCAGCCTTATAAACTGTCATCTCGGTGTTTCGCAAGCAGGGTGAGGCATTACTCTGTGTGCCGTCATTCCATATAGACATTTGACTGGGCGTCCCATCTACCAGAATTCGTTGGTGGACGTTAAAGATCCCACGGTGTCCTTTGCGAAGAGTAGGTGAGCTATCGCCGGCCCCATGAACAAATTTCAAGTTACTGCTTTAACTACCAGAGGGCACTGCATGAGCAGCACAGCTGCACCCACAGGAAATTATGCTCTTCCTGCAGCCATTTGCTGCATTTGAAAGAAGAAGAATAAACCGTGGAGTTAATCCAAACTCAGCAGCTCAATAAGACTGGTGTTGGCTTTGTGGTTAAGGTATCTGGCTTTAGATCTTAGGGTGTTGAGTTCTAGCCCCTTTCCTCCATTAAATTAACACCGGGTGGGGTTGACAGCCTGTCATCCTTCCGATGTTAGCGAAATGAGTACCAGTGTACTGGTAATCGAGGGCTCTGCGTCAGTGACACAGCTGCACCTCCAAGAAATTATGCAACCAGCAGCCACAGACTGCACACAATAGCTCGCAGCTCAATGGCAAAGCACACCACCAATTGGTACATGTATGACTGCTCGACATAATTTGTAGGTATTAAAGCGCCTACTTAAATCTTTAATTCAAAGTGTAGGTTTTGCACTCTGCACCAAAGAGAGTAGTTTTGAGACCCACCAGGCACCAATGAACCCCCATCCCCCATACTAATGCCCAACTGAGAATCCACATCTCAGAGGTTATATGAGCTGCAATTGTCTCCAAATTATCCACATTTTGAGTCTGGCTTGAAGTGAAGTATCTTGTGCAACAACCTCACCTGCACTGCCAAAGATACTCAATCATATGCTTCTTTTGCTTTTGTTGAGTCATTTATTGATGCTTTGATAATTACCACCTTTTGCTTCGTGGCATGGAAAGTAAATAATTTATTATCGTGAAAATTTAATGAGAGAGAGAGAGAGAGAGAGAGAGAGAGAGAGAGAGAGAGAGAGAGAGAGAGAGAGAGAGAGAGAGAGAGAGAGAGAGAGAGAGAGAGAGAGAGAGAGAGAGAGAGAGAGAGAGAGAGAGAGAGAGAGAGAGAGAGAGAGAGAGAGAGAGAGAGAGAGAGAGAGAGAGAGAGAGAGAGAGAGAGAGAGAGAGATTGAGAGATTGAGAGATTGAGACACTGTTTATTTCACGAATAGCAAGAAAAAAAACACCTAATTCATTCATTTGGGAAACACAAAAAAAAACAAAAAACACATCTTTACATATCCGAAAAAAAAGAGGCAAATCATAGAGTGACCACCAAATTAAGTTGATCCACCAGACACACAGCTCCACCAATACACCATTTTCTCTCAAAAAGTTTAACATTGTCATTTTTATAATGTTTAAATTCCAGTTTTAGTCTTGCTACAACAAAACCTTTGAAAATAGTTACATTATCAACATCATCGTCATTTTCAACCTTCATTTTCCTTGACTTATAAATGGCGTATTTTGCTACAGCCACCAGAAAATTCAAAAAAACACCAGCATCTCTACATGAGGGGTTATAAGGCTCCCCAAAAATAAACATGAGGGGTTATAAGGCTCCCCAAAAATAAACATGTGTGATGTAAAAGAAAAAGACAAATTACGAAAGAGGTGAATAAGCAAGGAAAAAAAAGAGGGGTAAGTCTTTCACACTTCACGTATGTATGGAAGAGATCCTCTTCTTGCTCACAGAAGGGACATGTGATCGATATGGAGCTATTAAAATGATGTACAAAGGTGTTGGATGGGAGTGCCCAATGTACTAGCCTCCACTGTATATCAGCCAAAAGGCCATGTTTGGGTAACCTGTACAACTTGGCCCACAGAGGAGCAGAGGGAGACCCAGGTCCTAACTTCTCACCCCACAAAGCTATGCGTGTTAGCTCCGATGGGGAGAAACATTGCTTCGTTTGAGAGAGGTCTTGGATCCCAGTCTTAGTTACTAAATGAAAGGGGAGAAGATCTTCGGTATTTGACTGGACAGCAGAAAACACTTCATTTCAGGAAAGGTCATCTAAAAATATTCCCCAATACCGACACCTTCCCAACCAATATATAACTGTCTAAATTTCCTCACCACAATCCATACAGTTTGGTCCACGAGCCGGATGGATGTAATGCCAAGCCTGTCTGCAACTGAGCTTGCAGATCTCCATTTAGACCTAGAGACATCCCGAAGGTCATACACCTTGTTAACTTGTCCTTTGTATGAATTTTCCTATCAAGGCCTGACTATGAGGAACACCAAGAAGAAAAGTGTTGTAGAATAAAGGCTCCTGGAGAAACATTCGGCGGTTGTAGACCTCATTGAGGCGTTGCACACCAAACCCTTTCCAGGCATTCAGTAAACTTCGGTAAAACCCAGGAAGTGAGGCATAGTTTATGCCCTCCAGGTCTACTAAAAAAAGATGCCGGTCATATTTTAAGCCACCAGCCTGTTGCAGCAGGAAGTGTACAAAAGGACGCCAAGCTATCTGTTCGTTGAACAACAGTCTTTGCAGACTGCAGGCGAAAAGCCATGATGCGACTGCTGATATCCACGACACCTTGTCCTCCCTCCTTCCGGGGGCGGTACAATACAGCAGGCCGAAGCCAGTGGTAACCACTCCAGAAAAACTTTACCAGCACCCGCTGGATGTCGATGATTAAGCCTCTCGGTGGTTGTAAGGCAATAGCTTTATGCCATAGTCCAGCTGCTATCAGGTTATTAATAACCAAAGTGCGTCCTCTGTATGAAAGCGACCTGAGTAATCCTTCCCATTTTTTTAACTGACTCGTAACTTGTTCCAGCATTCCTTCCCAATTCTTCACTTCCATTTCTCTATTTCCAAGATAGATTCCAAAGTATTTGACCCCATCTGTCCTCCAGGTTAGGTTCTCTGGCAGTGAAGGTGTCTGTATTGGGCAAGATATACTATCTTTACCACACCATAGCCCTAAACTTTTGTTCCAATTTACCTCACTTGAGGAGGCTGCAGAAAATTTTTCCAAACACCTTTGAAGAACAGAGATACTGTTTTGATCTCTAATTAAAATGCAGACATCATCGGCATAAGCCGTGACCACAAAATTCGGACCTTCTACACCCCTCCCCCCACCTGTCTGTGGCATTCGCTGCCGAATAGATACCAGAAGTGGTTCAAGGGCAATTGTACACAGCAATCCTGAAAGGGGACAGCCTTGACGAATCAAGAGAAAGGGGGGCATAACCTGTTATTTACTTTCACCATTCAATAAGTATCATTATACAAAAGTTTAACATAATAAATAAATTTTTCTCCAAAACCCATCCCCTTAAGAACAGAAAAACAAGTACTGATGGTCAACACGATCGAAAGCCTTTGCTTGATCAATAAACAACAACCCAAAATTGTCACACAAGGTATTATTACAGGAAATGCTATCCCTTACCAGAAAAAATATTATCATGAATGGACCTTCCAGGCACACAGTAGGTCTGATCTGGATTAATTACCCAAGCAATTACATTTTTCATGAGACTGGCGAGAACTTTAGTGAAAATCTTATAGTCAGAACAAAGTAAAGACACAGGCCTCCAATTTTCAACCTGTTTAGAGTTCCCATCCTTTGGCAGCAAACATACAACTGCTATCTTACAAGATAATGACAGTTCTCCAACACGTATACACTCTTCAAGGACATGAAGCAAGTAGTCTGGTCCGACCAAAGTCCAAAAAACTTGATAAAATTCTACAGGTAGGCCATCTAGTCCGGAGACCTTTCCATCTTTTAAACTCCGCATGGCTGCTTCAAGTGATGGAGGAATCAAGAAGTTGTTGCTGATCTCCTTCTAATTGTGGAAGCTCCACAATCAGTTCTTGAATTTCCTCATTGTCCACACTCTGGGGGGAGTATAGATTTGAATAAAAATCCTTCAATACACTCCTGATCCCTTTCTGGGACATCATTTGGGATCCATTCAATTCATGCAGTCCATTAATTTCTTGAGACTTTTTTTTATATTATTCTTCAATTTAAAGAAATCTTTGTTTGGCATATCCAAGGTCAGATAACCCATCCTCATCCATACCAAGGTGCCCATAGCTTGTTGTTTCACCATTTCAGTTAATAAAGCTCTCTTTTCCCACAACTCTTTGTCATAAGAGCCCTTTCCACCATCTGTCCTCTGTTCTAGAGCTACAATTTGAGTTCTTAACAAATCAATTGACAAAGAGTGTGTTCTCGAACTAAAAAGAACTATACTGCTGACAGAAGGTTTTCATCTGGGACTTTGCAAGATCCCACCAAACCCGCAAGTTAGCATGTTCAAATTTGGATGAGCGAATTTCCCACATACATCTCGAAAAGATTCTTTAAATTTTTTATCATTTAACAGACTTGTATTAAAAAACCAATAAGCACTTCCACATGCTAGATCCGGTATGTTAAAGGACATCATGACGAGATCATGATCCGTGAAACCGGCAGGAACTATTTGAGACTTCAACACTACATTTGACATGACTTCATTTACATATATTCTGTCTCATCTTGCTCTTGATACAGCTCCATCATGACATCTACACCATGTATAGCATTTCGATTGTGGATGCTGTACTCTCCACACGTCTTTAAGTTCATACTGTTTGATGATGCTTCCTAGAATTTTGGTTGAGGCAGCATGGGGTTCATGACTATTTCTATCGAGTGAGGGACAGAGAGTACAATTAAAATCTCCAGCAATACATATAAATGCGGTTGACTCCAAGTCCTTAATAAAATCCTGTAGAATGGAATTTTTTTTCCTTTCAATAGGATCACTTGGTGCATAAACATTTACAACAATTATCTTTTGTTTATTGCAAACAAAATCCAGAGATGAGATGCCCTCTATATATTTCCTTAAAAGAATGTTGCTGTGCACAAATTTTATGGCTTAAACAAATCGCGACACCTGCTTTTGGTGTCGGAAACCCACTTAAAAACCGGTGACCTTTAAAGAGTCTTCCCCATTCGGCTACTAGGGTGTTTGTAGCATGAGTTTCTTGTAGGAGGATTATATCTGCTTTCAAGCTCTCACAAGCTTGAATTGTTTGAACCCTTCTTAATGGGGCCCAACCCCCATTTATATTAAAAGATGTGATGTGCAAAACCATCGTTAACATTCAAAGCACTCGGTCTACTTCTAACTGCATTTCTTTTTTCACTTTTGTCGAAGCTTTCCTGAGTCTCTGGAACTGAGGTTCAGAAATCTCTGTTGAGTTTCTTTGCACCATTTGTTTTGCAGTGGTGATAAACGCCTTGATATCGGGAAAATGATCTTTGATCTGCATATTTCGCTGCCTGAAGGTTTCATTGAAAAAGCTAATAATATTTTCTTTCGATACATTTGACTCTATTTCTTCTTCCTGAGATGCACACAATGCATCGCAAGCCTCTACATCTACATCCTCAATGTAGCTTGGTTGTGACTCAGCCACCGCTTCCTCCATTATCCCATGGTCTAAAGAATCTCTCTGTAGAGATTGAATAGGGAGACCTGTCCCATCACTGATGTCAACTTGGGGCTTATTTTCCTCTTTATGTGCACCCTTATTACATTGGGGAGTAAGGGGGAGTCATTCTTAACGTTCTGTCTTGTATTTTGGTCATCATCACCCTGAGTAAGTTGTTCACCTTCACATGTGTAAGTATGATCCTGAAACCTTTTAACGTGAACCATTGGTAGAGTCGCGTCTTCCACCAACTCCTCACTACTTTGCTCCCTTTGTGCAGGATGACCAAACTCACTCGAGGCATCAGCGTTTTGCACTATCAGCACTTTATCGCCCTTATCTTTATTTTCAATGCTTAAGAGGGAGCGTTTCAGACTCTTTCTCAAGCTTGTGTCCATCATTTGTTCCTCAAAGCAATTTAAATCCTCTGGAGTTTGCACCTTCTCTCCCATTTTATTTAGGTTGTTGCCATCACAAGGTTTAACCATACTATCCTTATCATTCCCATTTTTTGCTGCACCTTGACGTTCTAAGATAGATTCCTGCACTATGGGTGACTCATCTGTTGGGTCTCCCTGAACATTAATGGAGGGTGGGGGGGGTGGATGTTGACCCAGCTGCAGCAGCATATGTTCTTTTTGCATTTTGACAATAATTCCAAGTATGACCTTGCGATCCACATCCATAGCAGATTAAAATTTCTGTTGCTGCAAAAACCCGATATTCATGTCCGGCTAATTTCACGTTAAAAGATACACTTAGTTGTCTCACACCATCTTTTAGAACAACAAAGTAAAACCGTCTAAACCATGCAATGTGTTTTAAGTTTTCATTCCTGGTACGGAGGGGAACAGTAATTACTCTGAACACCACAGTACCATGTTCACCGAGCTTCTGAAGCAGTATTTCATTTGATACGAAGGGTGGGCAATTACTTATCATTATTTTTGTCACCACTGTGTCCATTGATGACACCGGAATAAAAGTCTGGTCATCTCCCAGCACCAACCCTCTTTGCACAACAATGTCTGCAAAGTGTGTTTGTGACATGAAGACGACAACTTTGTGGCTCATTCGGGATGCTGCTCTCATGTTCTTTACACCTCTTATTTCTCCAACCGCGAGGAGAATATCATCCATAACGACGTTTTCCGGCGGAACGAAGCACAGCCTGTGCTTCAGCAATAACCCTTCATCGCACGCATGACTGGTATATAGTAGTTTGACCAGCCATGTCCTTAACCAAACAAAACCAAAAAGAAGGTTCTGGAAGAAGCAGTAACCACCTCAGATTATCAAAAAGAGAAAATTTGTAAGGGCGATAACCACTTAAGGTGATTGAAAAAAAACACACCCTCTTACCTTGTTTTCTCTCTCTCTCTCTCTCTCTCTCTCTCTCTCTCTCTCTCTCTCTCTCTCTCTCTCTCTCTCTCTCTCTCTCTCTCTCTCTCTCTCTCTCTCTGTCTCTCTGTCTCTCTGTCTCTCTGTCTCTCTGTCTCTCTGTCTCTCTGTCTCTCTGTCTCTCTGTCTCTCTGTCTCTCTCTCTCTGTCTCTCCAAAGAAGGAAAGGAGAACACGGAGAAACTGACGAGCAAAACCCAATAACACAAAGGAAAAGAAAAAGGGGGATAGGAAGCACCAACAAGGCCCAGCACTCGCACGACAAAGCAAGCGGCGGCCATTATGCCACACCCATGCATGACTCACCAACAACCAGCAGGGGGAGAGAGAGGGGACATTGCAGGTGCAGATGCAGAGATATGTTATATATATAGCCGGTATATA
>NC_140978.1:4285773-4295773 GCF_056783735.1 Eptatretus burgeri
GATTCATCACTCTTTGGGTGTTGTTTCCCTGGTCTCTGAATATGCTCTGAATGAGGCAAGCGATCTCACCATGAAGGATGGATTCTATGCCATGCTCGAGTCTGTGGTTGATCAGTTCCACAGGCGAGATACACTTCTAGTCTTGGGGGATTTCAATGCATCGACTGGAACTGATAGGGATGGTTATGAGATGTGTGTTGGTCCCCATGGGTCTGGAACTGTGAACCAGAATAGCAATAAATTCCTTGACATTGCAAGAAGTCATGGACTTCGAGTGGCTGGTTCATAGTTTCAGCACCCACAGGCTCATCACTGGACTTAGTATTCCAACGTTGGTCGGGTGGCAAAGGAGATTGACCATGTGCTCATTGAGGGTTGCTGGAGGAGGATCCAGAACTGCAGGGTCTACCGAAGTGCTCAATTCCTCAATACTGACCACAGACTTGCAGAAACTCTGAAGTTGCAGCTTAGATCCGAGATAATGGTACCATCCCAGCCTCAGCTGGATGTTGGCAAGCTCAATGATGAGAGGATAGCTGAGGAGTTTTCGAACAGGCTGAGTGGGGATTTGGGGGGTTCTGGGTGCTGTGGGGAACCCTGAAGAGTTGTGGAGTAACTTCAAGATTATCATCCTTAATGTTGCTGGTGGATATCTTGGAACTCACCATCGGGGGATGAACAATTTTGTTTTCAAGGGACACTGGAAAATTGACCAGAGTCGTAGGGCCAGGCTTAATGGCAGAGCTGAGCTGTTCAGGGAACTGCGGCGTAAAACTGTACGTGTGCCAAGTGTGGACAAGGAGGCCGATGTGTGAGGAATCTGTGAGGTGGTAGAACATCACCTGTTGTCAAGTGATTCTTTCCTCCATACAGGGGAATTCATGCATTTCATTCCTCCAAGCCCATCCCTCAGTGTCCAGGAATTTGAGCAGAGGGTGGTGGGCTCTTGACAGAGGAATCCGAAGTGAATGCCCGTTGGGCCAGTTATTTTGAGCGGCTGTACCAGGCTGATCCACCAGCTGCCGAGTTGGATGTCAGAGGTGTTACTATCCCCACTGCTGACCTCCATTCAACTGTGATCCACCTTTGTTTGTGGAATCACAGGCACCGGTGAACCGCTTGAAATGGGGTGAAGCTCCTGGGGTCTGTGGCATCCTGGGGTCTGTGGCATCGATACTGAACTTCTAAAGGCTGGTGTCATTGCATGCAGTTCTTTGCTATGCCTGGAACACAGGCATCATGCCAACTGACTGTAAGAGGGGCCTTGTTGTCCCTGTCTGGAAAGGGAAGGGTGATTGCCAATACTTCAACAACTACCGAGGGGTGATGCTGCTCTCAGTGCCGGTCAAGGTCTTTGTTTGGATAATTATTGATAGGGTTCGATACCATCTGCTTGAGCTGCAGCGTCCAGAGCAGTCAGGCTTTACACCAAAGAGGTCAACAATTGACCACATCCTTGCTCTCCGGGGTCCTCACCGAACGCAGATGCGAGTTTTAGCAGGGGCTGCTTGCAGCTTCTGTTGATCTCTGTAAAGCATTTGATTCAGTGAATCGGGATGCCCTCTGGAGGAGTGTTGGTCTTCATGGGGTGCCACCAAAACTGATCAATCTGATGTCTGAACTATACTCCAGCACTGATAGTGCTGTGAGATGTGGTGGTACTTATTTCCAGTTGTTATCTGACTTATTTCCGGTTGTTAGTGGAGTTGGTCAGGGGTGTGTTCTGCCCCCCCCCCCACTTTTCAGCGCTTGTAGGGACTGCATTTTGGGGAGGATGTCGGAGAGATAAAGCTACGGTGAATCGTTTGTAAATGTCAAGATTTCCGACCTTGATTTCGCAGGCGATGCAGTCATCTTTATGGAGACTCTGTATATCCTTTTGGGGCCCTCGAGCTGCTGAATGAGGAGTCGAAGCCAGTAGGATTACAGGTTTCCTGGGTCAAAACTAAGATCCAGGCTTTCAATGACATCTTGGATGCTGCTATCTTGTCTGTACCCGCTGGAGTACTGGTGGAAAGTGGACACAATGACGCACTGCTTCAGCGCATGCTCCCATACCTGACCTGACCTGATTTACCATTGTATGCAGACAATGAAAATATAACAGAAACATCACATTTATGAATATAGACTAATTAATTTTATGACTGCTTATGAACTCACAAAATCTTTGAAATCAGTATAATTGGAATAATGACAACTATTTGGCATCTTTTACTAAAAGGAGAAGCATCCCTCTGTGTGTCTTGCTTCATTTTATAGGGTTCCTGTTGTCATGAAATCATAAATATGGTGCCATTGGAAAGCTAATGATCGATTTATTTGATTGGAAAGCTAATAACCAGCCTTCTCCTTTTACTTCGAACGTTGAAGATTCACTTAAAATTTTTTACTTGGAACAAAAATTTGTGTCCATTTAATCTTAGAGGCCTGTTTTTGAAAGACTCTTTCTGTGATTCTAGAAGATGTTTAACTTCGTGCTTTCATGTTGGTGTCTCCTGCTGTTGTAAAACAAGAAAAATGGTGTTGTTCGGAAAGGAAATAATCGATTTACTTGGAACAAAAATTGTGTCTGTTTCATCATAGGGGTGCCTGTTTTAAAAGCCCTCTTTCCACGATTGAAGAAGAATCTGGAAAGGGAGCTCAACTCAGCGGTTCCAATTGGCAAGATTTATTATTCTACGGCAGCAGGAGCCTTTTATAAGGACATGGAAGGAGTACACAAAATTACTTACAGTAATATCTCGAGAAGCAATTGAAAATTAGAAAAGAAGCATCTCAAAATGCAAAAGCCCGTCGGCATCTGCTTTGTCCTCAAATTACCTTGACAAAACAACAGCTAAAAAATAAAAAATACAAAATGTATATTTTGTTAATTACTGTTCTCCATATTCTCACAATAAAGGCTTGTTGAAAATTTGATGATAAAAGCTCAAATGTTAAAAAAAAAAATGTTATGGCCTAGGCCCGAGACACACACTGAAGCTCAATAGATCTCGACCATACATCTAATAAATGTCAGTGTCTCCTCCATAACTCCAAACCATGAAAATTAGTGGCCCAAAACTTTGCGTGCAAACTAAGAAAACTCCAAGGGAATGCAAATTGGGTATTCGAGTAAATTTAAACGCCCCTTTCGAAGATAATTGACTCATCTCATCATGAAAAAAACAGGCTTATCCTTGAACAGCCCACTCTTCCTCGTAGGGGTCTTAAGCCGCCATTTGTTTCGGCCTGCTCAAAAACGCCTTGCCTTGGAACCATGATGTCCCCTCATGGACTAATGAACGTATATAATCGAAATTTATCGCTGGATTTGAGGGTCTAAGCATGTGCTCTAATTCAGCCTTAAAATCTGGAGTGAAGTCTGAAAATTGTAATAAGTCAATGATTTGTATAACTCAGCATATTTATCGATTTACTTAAAGCAAGCAAAGCTGTTGTAACGTATGTTGATTTCCGGTTGTGGTTCGTTGTGCTCCGTGATCGCAAATAAACGTCACTTCCGGTCTGGCCCAACATGGAGTTCTGAGTATTTTACAAGGTGTCAGAAGAATCTGAAAAGATCTCCGTACATCCACGCCATCTGATGCTGGTATTTGAAACATAAACTATGGCATCCATGAACTTTGAACACCCAACTATTGACTGGGATTCGACTTCGCTGTATCAGGAATTTGTTCGATTCCGAAACCACGTTGGATTCGTTTTTGACAGTCCGTTGGCTGGGCTGCCTGACAAGCACAAGGCAGGGTAGCTTGGAACTTGGATCGCAAGGGCGTAGCCAGAGGTCCAAAAGCGATGAGGCGAAAAGAGGTGAACTGTCCTATTTAGGTATTCTAATAGGAGTGGAGATAAGAGTATTCAGAGCACTGCTGGGTAGCTTTGATAGTTTACTCCTCAGGGAGCTCAGATGGCCAGAGGGCTCAGGCCAGATCATATTTCAGGAAATGAGCGACGAGGCAACTGCCTCGTCTGCTTAAGCCTGGCTTCACCCTTGGATCGGAGAACAAGGACGAGAGATATACACGACCTTTGAGTGGATTGAAGGTGAGAAGAATGACCCCAACATAGTTTTGGACAAATTCGAATTGTATATCCGTCCGAGGAAAAACAAGTGCATCGCGAGACATCGACTGCTCTTGAGGAAACAAAACCCCAGTGAATCGTTTGACAACTTTGTCAAGGACTTGCGACTCATTGTCTTGGACTATGAATACGTGCAGCCTGAAGATGTGCTCGTGGATGCCATCATATGAGGAGTTTATGAGGAGAAAGTTCAGGAACGTCGACTAGACAGAGGTGAAGAACTTACGCTGGCCAAAGCTCTTGAAGTGGGTCAGCAGTTTGAACTTTCAAGGACTCAGATTCGCATTGTCCGTGATGAGGATATGTGTGTGGCCGCTGCACATTACAAACGAGCGAGGCCAAAACCACAATCTAACCCAGGACCATTACAGCCATCACGCAGGAGACCTACCCCGAATATACAGCAGCGTAAGGACAGTTGCTATCGCTGTGGTAACGACCCTGACCATTCATGGAATCATGGTGTATGTCCAGCAATTGGATCCACCTGCTCTTACTGCAAGAAGCCAAACCATTGGCTTGCAGTTTGCCATCAATGCACTAGCGTGCAGTCGGTGGAAACTCAGTCGGACGGTGCTCCTGCTGATACAAACGAGTATGCAGATGAAACTAATGGAAACATTCTTCGGATCAGCGCATTGCAGACAACGCTTTCATTCCCTTGTGACAAATGGAGACAGGCTCTCTTGGTATCAGGAAAGCAAGTGACCTTCAGGATTGATACCGGAGCTCGCTGCAACACAATGACACTATCTGATGACCAGCGTCTTGATCACACTGGTGAACTCCGTACATCGACCAAGGTATTGTGCACTTACTCAAATGACAAGTTAAAACCCGTCGCAGCCATGAATTTTCCTGTTCAGTATCGTGGCAAGTTAGTCACCACAACATTTGAAGTGGTTGCTCTCCAACAGGAAAACATAATTTCTGGTAATATTGCAGAAGCTCTGGGCCTGATCATCAGACTTGATTCCGTTGCAACGGAAGTGGATACCTGTGGTGTTCTTACCGAACTGAAGGAATATCCAGATCTCGTGCGACCCACAGGAACTCTGCCAGGCATGTATACAATTAAATTGCAATCTGGTTTAAAGGTAGTTGGACATGCTTCTCGGTGACAACCCGCTTCCCTCTTGCCACGTATTAAAACCCGACTGGGCGAGATGGAATCAGACGGATACATTGCCAAAGTGAACAAGCCTACAGAATGGGTCAGTTCAATGGTGGTATCTCTCAGAAATGATAAACTGAGAATTTGTCTGGATGCATCCCATCTGAACGAGGTGATCAAGAGGGAGCACCATCCCATGCGTACTGTTGAGGAAGTCGTTGCAAATATACCTCACGCCAAGGTGTTCTCAGTGCTCGATGCAAAGTCAGGATTCCTACAAATCAAACTAGATGAGGAATCATCCTATCTGACATGTTTCAATGCACCTTTCGGTAGGTATAGGTGGCTTCGTCTTCCCTTTGGACTGAAATGTGCACCCGAAATTTTTCAGAGGATTATGGACCAAATGATTGAAGGCATAGATGGAGCAGATGCGATAATGGATGACATTCTCATCGCCGGTCCTAATGTGGAAGTATATGATCGAATTCTGATACAAATCATCGATCGGGCAACAAACTACAATCTTAAGTTGAACCTGCAGAAATGTAAAATCCGTCAGTCATCGGTACAGTATGTAGGACATATACTGTCTGAGGATGGACTATCTCCTGATCCTGTAAAAGTTGAGGCAGTTCGCAGTATGCCAGCTCCAATCGATAAGGAATCAGTGAGGCGCTTCGGCGGATTCATCACATATTTGTCAAAATTCATCCCTCGGTTGAGTGAAGAGTTAGCTCCACTCCGAGAACTGCTGAAATCTGAGGTTGTTTATCAATGGCAACCGGCTCAAGCCAGAGCATTTGAGAGATGGAAGGAACTTTGCTGTCATCTGCCTGTTCTTGCATACTTCGATGTCAACAAGCCAGTCGAGATTCACTGTGATGCTAGCCGAAGTGGACTTGGTGCAGTTCTTGTCCAGGAGGACCGCCCCATTGCATACAGCTCCAGGGCTCTCACGGAGACTGAGACACGTACGCACAAATGGAGAAGGAGATGCTTTCCATAGTCCATGCCTGCAAAAAGTTTCATTGTTATGTCTTTGGGAAAACAGTCACCATCTGCAATGACCACAAACCTCTGGAAATAATTGCCAAAAAGCCTTTGCTGTCTGCTCCAATGAGACTACAGAGCATGCTACTAAGATTGCAATGGTATGACCTCAATATTCGGTACAGAAAAGGGGAAGATATGCAGCTTCGGGACACGCTTTCTCGAGCCTACCTGCCAGATACTGGTTCGGAAATAGACAACTTAGAGCACATTTCAATGTTGGACTTTTTATCTGTCTCTGACAAGAGGTATGCTGATCTTCAAAGAGCAACTGAGTTAGAACTCAGTCAATTACAGTCAATGATTCTTGATGGATGGCCAGATGCCAGACAAGGTGTATCATTTGATCTTCGACCATACTGGGATTCCCGGAGTGAACTTTCCGTTATGGATGGCATCCTATACAAAGGCATGCGAATCGTTGTACCACCTACTCTGAGACCATTCACGAATCGCATCTCGGAATAGTCAAGTGCAAACAACGAGCTAGGGAAGTTCTATACTGGCCCTCCATGAATGCGGACATTGAGCAAACTGTTCAGAACTGCTCCAAGTGTGCAAGCTATCAAAACTGCTTGCCTGCTGAGCCCCTGAAACCGACTCCTACACCGGATCTGCCTTGGAGTGAAATTGGGACAGACCTGTTCCAATTTGATGGTAAAACGTACCTGATAACAGTTGACTATTATTCCAAATTCATTGAAGTGGACGAAGTGAAGGATTTACGCTGCAGCACAACACTTGAGCGACTGAAAGCACAGTTCAGTCACCACGGTCTACCAGAGACTCTATGACATGATAATGGGACAATGTACAACTCACAACTTTTGAAAAAGTTCTGCAAAGATCACGGCATCTGTGTTAGAACATCTAGTCCCAGGTATCCACGTTCAAATGGAGAAGTTGAAAGGGCTGTACAAACCATCAAACGACTCTGGAGAAAATGTTCGGACAAGCACCTGGCCTTGCTGGATTATCGCACAACGCCATTGGAAGGCATCCACCTTTCGCCTGCTCAACTACTGATGGGAAGACGTCCGAGGAATACCCTGCCCACTGCCCGTAGTCTTCTAGTACCTATGGCTTATGACCGTGTTGCTGTGAAAAGACACTTCGACCTGGAGAAAGCTAAACAGAGGTTCTACAATGATCGTCACACACACAAAGATCTTCCACCATTACATTCAAATGACGAAGTTAGAATGGAACCTTCTCCAGGTTCCAAATGGTGGATACCAGCTGTGATTGTGAAGCAGCACTCAGAGCCACGTTCGTATGTGGTTCGGTCCCGAGACACGGGTGATACTTATCGCCGTAATCATCGACATTTACGTAAGAGCACCAGTGTAGCCAACGAGGGTGCTAACCTCTATCGGCCTTTCATTGAAGCTGATAATGCTACCTGTGAGGTCAGTGACGGCCCAAGCGGTTTGTCAAACCTGAAGCGTCCAGATACCGACGCTGCGCGTTCTGTCGAGCTGCCTGAGCCAGACAGGGCAGTCACCCCGCCGAGGCCTACAGTCTCCCCTTGTGTAACTCGTACTAGAAGTGGTCGTATCAGTCGTCGACCAGATAAACTTGATTTGTTATGAATTGTAACTTTTGCCTTTACCAAGTTTGGATCTTTGTCAGCACTGAGTTGAATTGGTCTTGACTCAGTTGGCTAGTCAGTTATCAAGTACAGTATATATTCATCTTGCTGAATCGCTTCGTGTTCCACACGAAATTGTATAACTTTGGTCACTGCTTTTGCACCCTGAAGGGAGAGATGGAACGTATGTTGATTTCCGGTTGTGGTTCGTTGTGCTCCGTGATCGCGAATAAACGTCACTTCCGGTCTGGCCCAACATGGAGTCCTGAGTATTTTACAGCTGTGATCCCTTCTCCTCCATATTTACAAATTGCCAAAGCATTAAACTTAACTTTTTTTCTACTATTCAGAGAATTATATTGAGTGAAGAAAAGATGAAGGAATGTGCGGAAAGTGTTAGTGAAATGAAAATAATTAACCAGCGGGATAGCTGTGAAGGCTCCTGCGACCACGGCTGGGTTATCCGTGGGCAAATCCCTGGAGTTAGCAAGGCAAAATAAATTAAAATGAAGATTTAAATAAAACAATGATTAACATAATGAATGGGAGGATTAGAATGAGTACTTCAACTTCAAGTCAACTCTGAGTTCAGGAGAAAATTGGAGAATATTGTAATAATATTTTAATTCATTTACTCTGAAAATTTTCCACTCCATTTTTGAGGCAATCGCTCTCCCTCCCCTCCTTCCCTCCTCTCCATGCTCTCCCTTCCCCTTCCTCACACTCCCCCCTCTCTCTCTCTCTCTCTCACTCCCACCCCCTCCTCACAACCCCTCCCTCCCGGAGTGTATCGCCACATGTGGTGAGCTATCGCTATCCCCTCCCTCCCCCTTCCATGCTTTCTCCGCACCACTCTCCTCTACCTTCCCCCCAGCAGCCTTACTCTCTCTCTCTCTCTCTCTCTCTCTCTCTCTCTCTCTCTCTCTCTCTCTCTCTCTCTCTCTCTCTCTCTCTCTCTCTCTCTCTCTCTCTCTCTCTCTCTCTCTCTCTCTCTCTCTCTCTCTCTCTCTCTCTCTCTCTCTCTCTCTCTCTCTCTCTCTCTCTCTCTCTCTCTCTCTCTCTCTCTCTCTCTCTCTCTCTCTCTCTCTCTCTCTCTCTCTCTCTCTCTCTCTCTCTCTCCCCATCCTCACACTCCTCCCTCCTGGAGTGCATAGTGACATGTGGTGAGGCGTCATTCTCCCCCCACCCTTCCTCGCTCTTACCCCCCTTCCAAAAACACTCGTTACTTGCCCCCCCTCCACTCTCCCCCCCTTCCCCTCTCACTTTCTCTCGCCCCCAGCCCCCTCCTCACACCCCTCCCACCCGGAGTGCAGAGTGAGGCATCGCTCTCTCCCCCTTCCTCACCGCTCCCTTCCTCACTCCCCTCTTTCTCACTCCCCTCTTTCTCACTCCCCTCTTCCTCACTCCCTCCTTCCTCACTCCTCCAACCCTTCCTCTCTCTTCCCTCTCTCCTCCTCTCTTTCTCTCTCTCTCTCTCTCTCTCTCTCTCTCTCTCTCTCTCTCTCTCTCTCTCTCTCTCTCTCTCTCTCCCCCCCTCTCCCCTACCCTTTCCAATTCCCCCCCCCCACTCACTTTATCTTCCCATAAGCAAGGTGATGGGTGATGTTTGTCTCTAAATACATGCTTAATTGTGGTCGTCGAATCGATGTATGTTAGATCCCGGCAACTCCAGGTACCTTTGTTTAAGGAGGGTGGAAGTGGGAGGGAGGGGAATGGGTGAGGTGTGAGGGGGTGGAGTGGTAGGAGTCGGGGGAAGAGGTGGGAGGAGGGCCTGGCATTGCCCAGCAATGCTGGGTACCTTTTGCTTGTGGTAAATAAATAAAGTAACACGGAATGCGATATGTTTGTATGCCTGGTGCTGGCTTCATAGTTGGGGTAGTGGGCTTGGGATCTGAGGATCCTGAGTTCAAATCTCACTTGGCTATTAAATTAATACCAGGTGGGGTTGACTCTGCCTGTCATCCTTCCTTGGTCGGCAAAATGAGTCCCAGCTTGCTGGTATCCTGTGTCGGAGTGGTGACCCTTCCAGGATTGTGCCCAATAGCCAAGGAGACTGCTTAGGCAGCACCAACGCTCTGCACGGAGTATGGTCCAAATGGATGGATGGATATGTTTGTGAAGTCTCACACGCTATCGTTTGATTAAATCTGTCA
>NC_140978.1:4300773-4483273 GCF_056783735.1 Eptatretus burgeri
CTCCACATCCGTCTTGTAATGAAATGATCTATCTGGTTCTTAATTCCTCCATCTGGTGCTGTTCATGTTGTTCTGTGTATGTTCTTGTGTGTAAACAGCATTCCAGCGATACAAAGCACATTCATTTCGCAGAATTTCACTAATCTTCTCCCATTATCATTTTGTTAACCAATTCCATGTTTCCTTATGGTGTGTTCATGCTCAGCATTGTCCTCTCCCACATCTGCATTTTAATCTCCTACTGCACAGAGTACATCATGGTGCAGTATTTCCTTTACAGCTTTGTCTAGCATCTCATAGAAATCATCGTCATCTTTAGCTTCATCGGCATGTAACATTGGATAATTGTCAATTTGGATATTTTTGAGGACAACCTCACTTTTATGATTCTTTCCCCCCATTGGTTGCCATTCCCTCAATAACTTCTCCACTCCATTCTGAAGCAGCAATCGTATTCCTTCTCTGCATGAATATAAAATTCTCCTCATCTCCAATCTTCATCTGTTCAAAGCCATGCCATCAAATCTAACTCAGTCCAAGTATATCCAAATCGTAGTTTCTCATTTCTTTCATAGCCTGTGCGAATCTTATTGCTTCTCTCATTGTTTTTACATTCCAGGTTCCGATTTTGCCTCAATTCCTCAAACAGAGGAATGCCGCAATGCTGAAAATACCTTTCTTTCAGCATTCAGTGGTGCCGTTTATTGAGGCAGTCACCTGCGGAGACCTGCCTTCCGATGAAGTGGTGAGTTTGTCTTCAGATTTCTGTGATTGACGGAAAATGATTATTGGACCAAAGTTCAACTCTCCTCCTTTATTGTTGGGGCTTGGGGGCAGAGGTGTGTATATACATATATTTATTTATCATAATCACCATCATTAGTGGTGTGCCTTAGGACAGCTTTTTTGTTTTTGGAATGCAGAGTGGATGCTCATGGAGAAGCTATAACACAGAACTGATCAGGAGGTAACTAGATGAAAATAGCAGTGGAGAGAGAGAGAGAGAGGTCACAGCAAAGGCAGGGTTGAAGAACAAAATAGAGGGAGGCTTGGAGAAATAAGGGATGTGTGGAAGAATGAGGGCAATGGGGAGAACACGGGGTGAACAAGATTGAGACAGCCACAACTTCTCAATCACAGAAGTGGAAGGAGGAATCTGCACCTGGAAACCCAGAAAGGAGGGGCCTTGTGTTGAAGGGGGTGGTTAAAGTGGGTAGGAAAGATTATGGAAGGGGAATGACCTGAGATGGTGGTGACCGGGTGTCTTGAAGCCTTGGAAGGAAGGATGAAAATAGAGTGAAGAAGTTGGTTCCAGAAGTAGGGAAAAAAGAGGAGCGAATGAGCAGTGAATCTGAATTTTTGGAGTTTTACTAGATGGGGGTTACTGGCAGATCACGTGTGCCCTGTAGCAACCTGGGGAAGGACAGAGCATGGAAAGGGCAGATTGTACAAAACCAGAAAGGAGGTGGGAGAAGACCGAGAGATCACCAATCTGTCTGCAATATGAAAGGGATAGGCCCAGAGATTCAGCTTCATTAAAGGAGATTCGAATGATTCCAAAAAGGTAACAGTTAATTGTCCATTATAAACTTCAGAAAAACCTTCATCTTCGACATTCCAGTCTCATGACACAGTTGCCAGTATTCATACCTATGTGATGCCTTTTTCCATGTTGTTATTCGTTAATTTTCAATGACAATACATTAATCAATTTTTTTATTTTATTGATAATGGGTTTCCAATTGATTGAATAGGCAAACAGCTTGAGTATGAGAAAGGTTTCATGGCATCATAGTATAGGGTCTATGAAGGGACCTCAAAGTAACGTCAGACCTGGTCAGCCCATTCGTGAAATACTTTGGCCAGGTTTCTCCCAGCCAACCCCAAAAGAACGTGGGAAGAATTGTGGCCGTTAAAGAAGAAGGTATCAAAATACTGCGGCACTTCATTTGTGGTTTATATAATTCCATAACTGACACAGAGCCCATTTTAAAATCCAAAATTATCCACATTCTGAAATCGCAATGATGTTATGGTAGAATAGTTGAAAGTGTCCTGCTGCAGTTGAGGATAAAATAAAGTTTCAAGCTTATTTAAGAAGTGTCTTTGGGCTTACTATTCACAAGCAAAAAAATATAGATCTTCCATTTGGCAAACTCTGGCACATCGGCTTCTATCATTAGGAGATTATAAAAATACAGTAGGATCGCCTGTCCTGACGTTCACCTGGATCAGTCGCAACAGTTACTCAACCCCCCCCCCCCCCCGCAGGCCCCCTTAGACCCTGAATTTTTTAATACCATGAACAAACTTTGGTACATGATGGGTGATGAAGGTTATGGTCAAGTTTCATTAAAACCATGTGTTTGGTTGAAGCGATAATGACTGAAGTGTTTATGGACTGACTCACTCACTCACTCACCGACGTACACTGCTCGATCGCATAAACTCACCTGACCAAAGTCCAGGTGAGTTTTCAAAAGGAATCAAATGACACATCGGGTTGTGAACCCATTTTATCACAAATTGACATCATCAGCTTGCAGAGAAATTGAATGCGAGATGGTAGTTCGATCAGTGATAGCATACTCACCTCGAAGCTACCTGGTCAAGGGTTTGATAAGCCTGGTGTTGGCTTAACGATTCCAGTGGCTGCCTTAAAGGTCCATAGAATCAGAAAATCAGGTTTGGTTTAATGAATAGATATGGCTTCACTTTACACTTAATTGTTTTTCTATTCTTGAATAAATATCTTGAAAGGAAGATTCAAATATTATTTGGTTTTCTTTTACACTCGATTGGCCCTGCCCCTCCCATGATGTCATCTCGGCCTCAAGTTCATACATCTACGGTCTGACAGCACCTTCTACATAATGATTTTGACTATCGTCATAATCTGGGGATTCTTGATCAGAAAATTCTTCATCAAATTCACTTTGACGAGTCTGAAGTGAGTTGTGCAGCTATTATCCATTGCGTACTTCCAACCTTTCCTTCTATTACATCATGCCACTTAATCTGGAATTTCTCGGGGCGGTACCCAATGGGTTTGCTTTTTGAACTGTAACACCTCCAAAAAATTATTAGCATTAAAAACCACATTCAGTTCTTCGTTTATTACTGTAAAATCAACATAATCACATCAAAAATATTTTTTTTCTGATTCTGTGGACCTTTAAGATCCGAGGGTCTTGAGTTTGAGCCCCTTTCACACCGTTAAATAACACCACGTAGGTTGACTCAGCCTGTCATCCTTCCGAGGTCAGCAAAATGAGTAGCAGCTTCCTGGTAACGGGGCACTGCATCAGCGGCACAGCTACGCTCCCAACAATGATGCAACCAGCAGCCACAGTCTGCATATGAAATAATAACGGGTTTCATCTCTGACAGAATCGGCCCAGATTCAATCTGGTAAATCGTATATTTGACCCACTCTGGATAAATTAGGAACCTTCAGTTCTATAAACTGCTGCAGCAGCCTCATAAGGACCATTGGAATGATGAACTTACGACGGATCAGATCACATGACAAGTAAATTTTGTTACATTTTAAAATGAGCTTTACAGGTGAAACGTAACAGTACAAAGAAAGTGCACGTACATTATAAAATAAATAAATAAATGAAATCAAACTTTGTTCTGTAGCTCTTTAGTGGAAGTGAACCCATGTGATGAGGTGGAGGTGTCAATAGAAACCACTTAAACCACATGATGGATCTATCAATCAACAAAAGGATATTTTCTGAAAAAACAGTTGATTGTTTTTCTCATAAACTTTGTGAATGTCAACATTTTCATGGTGAGGGTGCAGAAAAGTTCTTAGAATCAAGCAAGGTATTTAGTACGTATTATGGTTGCCAATGTCTGTGGAGTATTCAAAACTTTTAAAAGCCCCCTCTCTATCTCTAGATTTTCAGGTGTGCAAATGTCCAACAAATAAATAAATAAATAAATCAGGACGCACTATTGCCATCTAACCCTCCAAGCGATGGTGCTTCTCCATTGAACTGTTGGCGAGAGAAATTGGTACAGAGTTCGCGGCATTCGTGAACTAATGAAATGACTAATGCAAAACCTTCTTGTAACCAATGGAACCACAAAATAAAACAATATCTTACAAAATCTCCATGAAACACCATCTCAGCATCACCGAAGACCCGATCATTACAATTTCCTTAGTTCAAAGAAAATGATTTTTGAGAGCTTCACAAGTACAGCCAAAGTGTACTTAAACGTTTAATTTGGCTGGAAAGATGCTGGTTCAAATCCCACAGTGATCTCCATCAAGCCGAGTTTTCCGTTGATACCCTTTTTGCCATCAACCATTTACCATTTCGTTTACCCATCTGCTCCCATCTTCCATCTAGGCAATGAATTTCTTCAAAGTACAAAATGAAATGGGGATTTAAAACGGAGCTGCCATGCAGAGGTTAACAATCATGTGAAAAGAGCTTTGCAATAAAATTGTTACCTTCACCGGATTCGGCCAGCAACAGGCAAGCACAAAGTACACGTAAGGTGTACAGTGTACACATACTGCATACGAAAAAGCAGACAAGCATGCAAACTTTCACATAACAATACAATCCAGCTGTTCCAATCCCTACCCCCTACTGCCATACTTAGGGTCCAAATATATTGAGTGGTCAGTTCCTACCTTATCATCATCACATCAATCAGATTCTATTCTAACCTTCAGGCTGAATTGTGCAGTTCCAACGTCGACTCCATCACAGAACCTTCAACATTTACATCACACTGTAAGCTAACTGCACCAACACCAAAATTACCAGGGCTAGGCCTTTACTCTCGAGCTTCTAACAGCTTGTTGCTATGGGATTCCAGCTGGCGAGCCTGGGAACCGCCTGGGATTACTCCCGTCGGGAGCTTCACTGGTTCCAGAGCCGAGGACGGGTTGGGTGAAGAAATTGAAAGGCGTGTGTCAGGCCCAGCGGGCTCAGCCATGGCCTGAGACAGTGGTTGGGTGACCTTAGTTCCATCTTCTGTCTTAGCTTTGGGAGGCTTCTGATGAGAAGGTGCATGAATCCTCTTATCCAACTGCAAGAGGCAAGGCAAACAATTGTTATTTCATTCAGGCACAGCTTCAGTCAAGGAAAAGTGATTGTGGGAAGGGTGAGGGGTGGGGGCAGGGGGAGCGGTGCTGGAAAACCCAGTGGGAGTATATGGGTTAGTGGAAAGGGAAGGGTGGGGTGTTCAATAAATTATAACACTTAATTGCCAATTTGTGAAAAATCACACTCAAAATGTCATCACATTTGCCAACCAACGAAGTTGGCGGGGGATAAAGAAATGGGTTCCGTCCGTCCGTCACATTTCGCTTCCGGAGCTTAACTACAAATCCCCTCAAAATATATTTACGAAATTTGGTACACATATCAAGCAAGTGGTGAACTGGTGCCTTTTGATATTTTCTAATTGATAGGTCACATGGTTTGGCAGCCATGTTGGATTCAAGAAAAATATTAAATAATGTTTTCTCTGGAATCACATAACCTAACGAAGCGAACATTTTCAACTATCATCTTCCATCATGTCTGCATACATGGTAAAAATTCTGACGTCATAAGTCACATGGTTTGGCGGCCATCTTGGATAGAAAAACACACCTCATCCGATTGACACGAAACTTCACACACGTATTCCACTGGAGGATTGGAGGCAGAATCTAAATTTATGATGTCATAGGTCACATGGTTCGTCAGCCATCTTGGATTGAAAATTAATAGATTTTAAAAATCTTCTTCTCCAGAACGGCTGGACAGATTGAGGAAAAATTTCACATACACTTTCTCCAAGACATCCTTTCAGAAGTTTGTTAATTTCTAATTGATAGGTCACATAGTTTGGCGGCCATATTGAATTTACCCTAAAACCCTCAATCATCTTCTTCTCCAGAACGGCTGGTCAGATCAAGGGGAAACTTCACATACATATTGCACACGCTTAGGGAATATAAGTTTGTTAATCCTCATTTACTATGGCAGGGGATATCGAAGACTTTGTCTTCAACGGTTGCTAGTTAACATAATAATGATAGCGAGATGTGCCACTTTATAACTCTCGGCAGTTAAGACTGGGTACTAAAACACCCTGCTTTGATACAACCCCTCTTTTATCAGAAACGTGACATTGGGGTTTGGAGGGGGGTTGAGAAGAAGGTTTGGTGTAGGGGGGGGGAGAGAGAGAAAGAGAAAGAGAAAGAGAAAGAGAAAGAGAAAGAGAAAGAGAAAAAGAGAAAAAGAGAAAAAGAGAAAAAGAGAAAAAGAGAGAAAGAGAGAAAGAGAGAAAGAGAGAAAGAGAGAAAGAGAGAAAGAGAGAAAGAGAGAAAGAGAGAAAGAAAGAGAAAGAGAGAGAGAGAGAGAGAGAGAGAGAGAGACAGAGACAGGCACCATATATATATATATATATATATATATATATATATATATATATATATATATATATATATATATATATATATATATATATATATATATATATATATATATATATATATATATATATACAAACATATACCAGTACTAACCTGTTTCATGGATGGGTTATGGAACTGTGAACCAGAAATAGCACAAAGTTCCTTGACTTTGCAAGAAGTCACAGACTTAGAGTGGCTGGCTCATGGTTGCAGTGCCCACAAGCTTATCGCGGGACTTGGTATTCCAATGCTGGAGGTGTAGCAAAAGAGAATGACCATGTGCTCGTTCATGGTCGCTGGAGGATGATGCAGAACTGCAGGGTCGACCGGAGTGCTCAGTTCCTCTATACTGACCACCGGCTTGTTGTAGCAATTCTTAAGTTGCATCTTAAATTCAAGAGAATGGTACCATCCCAGCCTCGGTTGGATGTTGGCAAGCTCAAGGATGAGAGGGTAGCTGAGGAGTTTTGAACAGGCTGAGTGGATATTTGGGGGTCTGGGTGCTTTGGGGGATCCTTTAGAGTTGTGCAGTGCCTTCAAGACCACCCTCCTTGATGTTGCCGGTCGAAGTCTTGGAACTCACCAGAGGGCGAAGAAGAATTTTGTCTCTCAAGGGACACTGGGTACCGTTGCCCAGAGTCGCAGGGCCAGGCTGAATGGCAGAGCTGAGTTGTTCATGGAGCTGAGGTGCAAAACTGTACGTGCACTGAGGGTGGACAAGGAGGACTATGTGCGAGGAATCTGTGAGGGGGTAGGGCATCACCTGTGCTCAAGTGATTCCTGTCTTGCTTTCAGGGGAATTCGCGCATCACGTTCTTCCAAGACCATCCCTCAGTGAACTGCAGTTAGAGCAGAGGGTGGTGGGCTCTTGACAGAGGAGTTTGAATTGAAGGCCCGCTGGGCCGGTTACTTTGAGTGCTTGTACCAAGCTGATCCACCAGCTGTCGAGTTGGACATCAGGGGTGTTACAATCCCTATTGCTGATCCTCCAATCAACTGTGGTCCAGCTTTGCTTGTGGAAATAAAGGCTGCGGTGAACCGGCTGTGATTGCCAAGACCGCAACAACGACTGAGGAGTGACGCTGCTCTCAGTGCCGGGCAAGGTCTTTGCTCGGATAATTCTCGATGGGGTTCACCACCATCTGCTTGAGCATCAGCGCCCAGAGCAGTCAGGCTTTTCACCAAAGAGGTCAACTGTTGACCGTATCCTTGCTCTTCGCGTCCTCACCGAACGCAGACGAGAGCTTCAACTGGGGCTGCTTGCATCCTCTGTTGATCTCTGTAAAGCATTTGATTCAGTGAATCAGGATGCCCTCTGGAGGATTATTGGTCTTCGTGGGGTGCCACCAAAACTGATCGATTTGATATCTGAACTATACTCTGGTACTGAGAGTGCTGTGAGGTGTGGTGGTACCATCTCTGACTTATTTCCATTTGTTACTGGAGTTTGTCAGGAGTGTGTACTGGCTCCCACACTTTTCAGCACTTGTATGAACTTTATTCTGGGGAGGATGTCTGAGCGGTCAAGCTGCGGTGCAACGTTTACGAATGTCAAGATCTCTGACCTTGATTTCACAGATTATGCAGTCATCTGTGACACTTGGGGGGTCTGGGTGCTTTGGGGGGTCCTGAAGAGTTGTGGAGCGTCTTCAAGACCACCGTCCTTGATGTTGCCGGTGGATGCATTGGAGCTCACCGCAGGGAAAAGAAGAATTTTGTCTCTCGAGGAACACTGGATACCATTGACCAGAGTCGCAGGGCCAGGCTGAATGGCAGAGCTGAGCTGTTCAGGGAGCTGAGGCGTAAAACTGTACGTGCACTGAGGGTGGACAAGGAGGCCTATGTGCGAGGAATCTGTGAGGGGGTAGAGCATCACCTGTGGACAGGTGATTCTCGTCCCGCTTACAGGGGAATTCGCGCATTATGTTCATCCAAGCCCATCCCTCGGAGCACTGCAGTTCGAGCAGAGAGTGGTAGACTCTTGACAGAGGAGTCTGAAGTGAAGGCCCGCTGGGCCGGTTACTTTGAGCGGTTGTACCAGGCTGATCCCCCAGTTGTCGAGTTGGACATCAAGGGTGTTACAATCCCTGTTGCTGACCCTCGAATCAACTGTGGTCCACCTTCGCTTGTGGAAACACGGGCTGCGGTGAACCAGTTGAAATGGGGCAAAGCTCCAGGGATCTGTGGCATCCATGCCGAACTTCTCAAGGCTGGTGGAAATGCTGCACTCGTGTCGTTGCATGCAGTTTTGTGCTCTGCCTGGAACACAGGCATCATCCCAACTGACTGGAAGAGGGGCCTTGTTGTCCCTCTCTGGAAAGGGAAGGGTGATCGCCAAGACTGCAACAACTACCGAGGGGTGACGCTGCTCTCAGTGCCGGGCAAGGTCTTTGCTCGGATAATTCTTGACAGGGTTCGCCACCATCTGCTTGAGCACCAGTGTCCAGAGCAGTCAGGCTTTACACCAAAGAGGTCAACGATTGACCGTATCCTTGCACTTCGTGTCCTCACCGAATGCAGACGAGAGTTTCGGCAGGGGCTGCTTGCAGCCTATGTTGATCTCTGTAAAGCGTTCGATTCAGTGAATCGGGATGTCCTCTGGAGGATTCTTGGTCTTCGTGGGGTGCCACCAAAACTGATCGATCTGATGTCTGAACTCTACTCTGGTACTGAGAGTGCTGTGAAGTGTGGTGGTACCATCTCTGACTTATTTCCAGTTGTTACTGGAGTTCATCAGGGATGTGTACTTGCCCCCACACTTTTCAGCACTTGTATGGACTGGATTTTAGGGAGGATGTTGGAGAGATCAAGTTGCGGTGCATCGTTTGGGAATGTCAAGATCTCGGACCTTGATTTCGCAGATGATGCAGTCATCTTTGCGGAGACTTTAGACATCCTCTTGGGGGCCCTCGAGGTGCTGAATGAGGACTCGGAGCCGTTGGGATTACGGGTTTCTTGGGTCAAAACTAAGATCCAGGCTTTCGCTGACATCTTGGATGCTGCTGTCCTGTCTGTGTCTGTTTGTGGTGAGGATGTTGAGGTCGTGGAGAGATTCACTTACCTTGGCAGTGATATTCATGTCTCTGCTGGCTGCGAGTCAGAGGTCAAGAGACGTCTGGGTCGGGCCTGGGGAGTCATGGATTCACTGGATCATGGGGTGTGGCGCTGCCGGTACCTGTGCGGGAGGACGAAAGTCCGAGTCTTCAGGTCCTTGGTACTTCCAGTTTTGCTCTATGGGTGCGAGACTTGGACTCTGACCAAGGATCTGAGACGGAGACTTAATTCCTTTCATACCAGGTCTCTTCGGAGAATCCTTGGCTATCGCTGGTCGGATTTTGTATCCAACGAGCGGTTGCTGAGAGAGACTCGGATGAGATTTGTTACCTGCATAGTCCGTGAGCGTCAGTTGCGGCTGTATGGACATGTGGCTCGTTTTCCAGACGCTGATCCTGCTCACCAGATTCTCTCAGCGAGGGAGTCTCATGAGTGGAGGAGGCCAGTGGGCCGACCACGTGCCTCATGGTTGCAGCAGGTTGACCATCATCTCAAGGAAATGGGGATGGGCCTGGCATCTGCCTGGGGGATGGCCAGAGGGAGGCCCCTGGAGTACCGGCGGAAAGTGGACGCAGCGACGTGCTGTTCTGGCACGTGCTCCCATACCTGACATGACCTGTGACAGGCTTTCAATGACATCTTGGATGCTGCTCTCCTGTCTGTACCTGTTTGTGGTGAGGATGTTGAGGTCACGGAGAGATTCACTTTCCTTGACAGTGATATTCATGTGTATGCTGGCTGTGAGCCAGAGGTCAACAGACATCTGGGTCAAGCCTGGGGAGTCATGGATTCACTGGATCATGGGGTGTGGCGCTGTCAGTACCTGTGCGGGAGGACAAAAGTCCGAGTCTTCAGGTCCTTGGTGCTTCCAGTCTTGCTCTATGGATGTGAGCCTTGGATTCTGACCAGGGATCTGAGATGGAGATGTAATTCCTTTGGTAGCAGTTCTCTTCGGAGAATCCTTGACTATTGCTGGTCAGACTTTGTGTCCAACGAGCGGTTGCTGAGAGAGACTCAAATTAAATTTGTTACCTGCATCGTCCGTGAGCGTCAGCTGCGGCTGTATGGACATGTGGCTCATTTTCCTGACACTGATCCTGCTCACCAGATTCTCTCAGCGAGAGCCTCGTGAGTGCAGGAGGCCATTGGGCCGACCACGTACCTCGTGGTTGCAGCAGGTTGATCAGCATCTCAAGGAGATGGGGATGGGCCAGGCATCTGCCTGGGGGATGGCCAGATGGAGGCCCCTGGAGTACCGGCGGAAAGTGGACGCAGTGATGCACTGCTCTGGCTCATGCTCCCATACCTGACATCGGCCAATGATGAGGAACTTTGTCAAATTTCTAAAACATCAATTTTCATCCGATTGAATAGAAATTTGAACAGGAGATTTGCACATCGGGTCACTCAATTCAACCACCAATTATTGTTGAGGTCAACATTGGCAGTTTTGAGGTTTTTGAGATTTTTTTTGAGGTTTTGAGTGAAGTATGAGGTCAACATTTCAATGTTATTGTCAGGTCAGGCCAGACCACATCTGTGACTTGCTACAGGTACCATGGTACAGGTGACATCAGTATTGTCATTAAAAAATATTCTCCATGGGGATTCCCTCCTCTGTTTAAAGTTTTGCATCAATCGATCAGAAAAGTGGTTGCACAGAAAAATAAATTAAAGCAAAAATATATAGACGTGGATACAAGTAGACAGGCATTGCAATGGTCTCACAACTCTCTCTCTCTCTCTCTCTCTCTCTCTCTCTCTCTCTCTCTCTCTCTCTCTCTCTCTCTCTCTCTCTCTCTCTCTCTCTCACTCTCTCACTCTCTCACTCTCTCACTCTCTCACTCTCTCACTCTCTCACTCTCTCACTCTCTCACTCTCTCACTCTCTCACTCTCTCACTCTCTCACTCTCTCACTCTCTCACTCTCTCACTCTCTCTCACAACTCTCTCTCTCTCACAACTCTCTCTCTCTCTCTCTCACAACTCTCTCTCTCTCTCTCTCACAACTCTCTCACTCTCTCTCACAACTCTCTCTCTCTCTCACAACTCTCTCTCTCTCTCACAACTCTCTCTCTCTCTCTCACAACTCTCTCTCTCTCTCACAACTCTCTCTCTCTCTCACAACTCTCTCTCTCTCTCTCTCTCTCACAACTCTCTCTCTCTCTCTCTCTCTCTCTCTCTCTCTCTCTCTCTCACAACTCTCTCTCTCTCTCTCTCTCTCTCTCTCTCACAACTCTCTCTCTCTCTCTCTCTCTCTCTCTCTCTCTCTCTCTCTCTCTCTCTCTCTCTCTCTCTCTCTCTCTCTCTCTCTCTCTCTCTCTCTCTCTCTCTCTCTCTCTCTCTCTCTCTCTCTCTCTCTCTCTCTCTCTCTCTCTCTCTCTCTCTCACAACTCTCTCTCTCTCTCTCTCTCTCTCTCTCTCTCTCTCTCTCTCTCTCTCTCTCTCTCTCTCTCTCTCTCTCTCTCTCTCTCTCTCTCTCTCTCTCTCTCTCTCTCTCTCTCTCTCTCTCTCTCTCTCTCTCTCTCTCTCACAACTCTCTCTCTCTCTCTCTCTCTCTCTCTCTCTCTCTCTCTCTCTCTCTCTCTCTCTCTCTCTCTCTCTCTCTCTCTCTCTCTCTCTCTCTCTCTCTCTCTCTCTCTCTCTCTCTCTCTCTCTCTCTCTCTCTCTCTCTCTCTCTCTCTCTCTCTCTCTCTCTCTCTCTCTCTCTCTCTCTCTCTCTCTCTCTCTCTCTCTCTCTCTCTCTCTCTCTCTCTCTCTCTCTCTCTCTCTCTCTCTCTCTCTCTCTCTCTCTCTCTCTCTCTCTCTCTCTCTCTCTCTCTCTCTCTCTCTCTCTCTCTCTCTCTCTCTCTCTCTCTCTCTCTCTCTCTCTCTCTCTCTCTCTCTCTCTCTCTCTCTCTCTCTCTCTCTCTCTCTCTCTCTCTCTCTCTCTCTCTCTCTCTCTCTCTCTCTCTCTCTCTCTCTCTCTCTCTCTCTCTCTCTCTCTCTCTCTCTCTCTCTCTCTCTCTCTCTCTCTCTCTCTCTCTCTCTCTCTCTCTCTCTCTCTCTCTCTCTCTCTCTCTCTCTCTCTCTCTCTCTCTCTCTCTCTCTCTCTCTCTCTCTCTCTCTCTCTCTCTCTCTCTCTCTCTCTCTCTCTCTCTCTCTCTCTCTCTCTCTCTCTCTCTCTCTCTCTCTCTCTCTCTCTCTCTCTCTCTCTCTCTCTCTCTCTCTCTCTCTCTCTCTCTCTCTCTCTCTCTCTCTCTCTCTCTCTCTCTCTCTCTCTCTCTCTCTCTCTCTCTCTCTCTCTCTCTCTCTCTCTCTCTCTCTCTCTCTCTCTCTCTCTCTCTCTCTCTCTCTCTCTCTCTCTCTCTCTCTCTCTCTCTCTCTCTCTCTCTCTCTCTCTCTCTCTCTCTCTCTCTCTCTCTCTCTCTCTCTCTCTCTCTCTCTCTCTCTCTCTCTCTCTCTCTCTCTCTCTCTCTCTCTCTCTCTCTCTCTCTCTCTCTCTCTCTCTCTCTCTCTCACAACTCTCTCTCTCTCTCTCTCTCTCTCACAACTCTCTCTCTCTCTCTCTCTCTCTCTCTCTCTCTCTCTCTCTCTCTCTCTCTCTCTCTCTCTCTCTCTCTCTCTCTCTCTCTCTCTCTCTCTCTCTCTCTCTCTCACAACTCTCTCTCTCTCTCTCTCTCTCTCACAACTTTCTCTTTTTCTTTCTCTTTTTCTCTCTCTCTCTCTCTCTCAAACCTCTCTCTCTCTCTCTCTCTCTCTCTCTCTCAAATATATCTCTCTCTCTCTCTCTCTCTCTCTCTCTCTCTCTCTCTCTCTCTCTCTCTCTCTCTCTCTCTCTCTCTCTCTCTCTCTCTCTCTCTCTCTCTCTCTCTCTCTCTCTCTCTCTCTCTCTCTCTCTCTCTCTCTCTCCACTTCCAGGGTACTCTGGATACCAGTTACGCCACAAGGTCAAACCACTTGACCACACTCGATCAATGCCTTTAATGATCAATGTCTTTCAGCAAATGCCTTTCTCACCACACTCGATGGGGCATTTCTGTGAAAGGAATTTCCTCCTCCTCATGGAAGCCAACCTATGGGAATTGTCCATGCTCTATCATTTCAAATGTTGAACGTTGAGCAAGGAAGCAGTCTGTGCCATTTTAAAAGTCTTCGGTTATGACAGCCAGAGTTTGAACCACCGACCAGACTCAGAGCAGATGCTCTAACCATTACACCACTGAGCCTGGTTAAGTTAGACACGCTTAGGCATTTGTAAGTTGCGTGTTGCTTGTTCCCACTCAGCTCATTATTGTCATTTGAAATATTTACCAGCATTTGGAAATCTTCAAATGAATTTCAAAGATGAAGATTTGGGAAAGAAAGCTTCTGTTGGAAAAAGGTTGTAGTTGTGTCTGTTTTGTTATCAGAATTGTGTTTGTTAGCATTTGGTGTCAGCTTTTATTTTCCCAACAACTTGACCTTGGACAATTCCATAAATGTAATAATTGCTGCCCAGATTCTTGACTTTTGTGGAAAACATATGCGGAGGGCCTGGCAGGGCTTATTATGATTTCATATGCTGCAGATGGCCGTGGGTAGGCTCACTTTCCAGGGGGTGCTGATACAGTGCCCTCTGTAGGTTAGGAGGATTTGTCCAGAATGCCAGCGATATCTCATCTATTATTGGGGGAGCTGGTGTATCCATTTCAATAACGGGGAAGCTACCTTGCCAGTTTTATAAAAAGGTTGGGGACTTTAACCCAGGAGGCCCAACGGTGGGTCCGTGCCAGATTTAACTGGATAATTCCAACACATTACTAATCACATATTGCAGGCGCAAAGCTTACCTTGTCAACTTCTTTCTTTCCAGGGGTTTCATTCAGTCGGCGGTTTCCAGATCCTGACCTCCTGGTTCTCCCCATCTCTTTCCTCTCGCCAACCTTTCCAGGAGCACTTCTTCGCTTCCCATCACCCACGCCAGACAGGCTGCCAGGTTCCCTGCGTCGTGCCGAGGTGCTGCGGACCCTGCGTCGTCCATTTTCTCCATTCCCCAGAGCCTTCCGGCTCACAGGCTCAACTCGAGAGGCTGACACACTGCTACGAGTGGTCGGGCGACGCGGCACCGAGGCTGTCGACTCCGTGGCTAATTTGTCAAATGAGGAGCGGAAGACAGGGTGTAGTTTGGCAGCTTTCACTGTTGTTGGTGCTTCCACTTTTTGGCAGAATTGCTCTCTGGAAAAGTATTACATTAGTTCAACAACGACCCCGTTAAATTGGCCTCAAAATGCATCGTGCGTTTCCTCAAGCATTCACACGTTGATTAAATACTCCATTGCGTTGGGCCTGAGTGGACAGGTTCGATGAGCTCAGCATTTTCTTCTGATTTAAATCCCAAAATGAATAGCTTACCGTGTCATTTTCATTTCGTAATCATAGGATTTGCACTCGATTGAAGAAGAGTCAAAATGTCAATGAAATGTGGCAATTGCTCGGAAAGTGTTCCAAGTGTTTGGAAAGTGCTCTTACCTGTACGAGGTGATCTCCAGGGACTGGTTCGTGCGTCCCGCGTCCAGCACGCTGCATCGGCTCTCAATACGTTCCCTGCCCGTGCGGGTCATAGAGTTCGGTCGTCCTGCGACCTCGCGGCGGGGCAAGGGCCAGGGCCGGTAGTCGATCATGTACTGGCTTTCAGTGGCAAAAGGTTGGTTGCTGAGCTGGAACTCACACCTTGGCTTGCAGTTTGTCTCCGGACGTTTGGCCTGCGAAAGGTACATACATTTTGGTTGACGGAAACTCATGGAACGTCATATCGTCCAGCGACATCCGTAATGGTAATGGAAGAAAGAAAATCGGAAAACGTTGTCATTTCAGGCTCGTCGGGCGAGGTTTCAATTTAGGGGTTGTGTTGTGTGTTAGCATCTAATGTGATATGGGTGAAATGGGTTCTGCCGAGTTTGATGAAACCGGAAGTGACGTCACTGCAGTGACCAATAAATCCCTTCACCTGTAAAACATTGCTTCAGTACATGTTATAGCACGGTACCAGGCTAAATGCACACTGCAAAGGTAAGGGAGCGGGACAGGTGTGATGGAAAAGATGCAATTCAACCTTCCACGGACGATAGTCTCGACGAGTCACTGACTCCGAGGATCCTTGTCCTGTGACTTCTTGCGTTTCGACCCTTTGGGACTCGTCGAACATTCCCGCGTACTTGGGCGTCACGAGTGGCACGGCGAGGTCTTCCCGCTCCACGTGTCGGGTCCAAAAGCGCGCCAAACAACAGGCGCGCGCCACGCACGGCCACGCCATGGCGGCACGCAAGCACGGATCACCTCGGAGAGGGAGTAAATTATGTGACGGAGAAGAATGAAAAAGAGGAGGAGGAGGAGGAGAAGGGGGGGGGGACAAGGAGGGGTACGGTATTAAAAGTTATCGATGAATTGTGAAGAGAAACAGGGAGAGTAAAAGGATCTCAGGAATGAAGATGTAATAATGAGGAGGCCGTGACCCGAGGATAAACCGTGACGTGCGAACGGAGCTGTCCACTTCAGCACCGTGCGCGTTCCTCGGTGGGTCAGACGTCGTGTGCGCATGCGCAGTCGTCATCCAGGGACCAACGCTCGCTGATTGGTCGAACTGTGTTGGCCGATTCCCATTCATTATGATTTATTTTATTTGGCGTTTATAGCGTTTTTTTACGTGTAATACAAAATAATATCAACGCAGTATCGCTGTACTAAGATATGCATATACCTTTGGTTGGCTCATTGTATAATAATGTAACAATCTTTTCGTGGTGGTTCTTGTCAGGTTCCCATGGAAACCCAGGTACGGTTAACAAGGATTAATGATGAGAGACGCAGAAGGAGGTCATTCGGCCCATCGTGCCTGCGCCACACCAACAACATCGTCAAAACGACTTCATATCATGGGGTGGTGGTGTTCGTGGTTGCTGATGCTGGGAATCCATGTTTGAATCACGGGTACAGTGTGGTCCCACGACGAGCAAAAGGCACATTCCCTTGTCACTTTGTTTCATAATTACATCCCTTGTCAGTTGTTACAACAATGAGGTTGGTTTACATTGTGGATAAACAAAAAACAGTACCGGTGGTATGTCACCTGTATATGTCGTGTCTGCGTAATAAATTAGCAAAGAAATAGACCTTCCTGAGGAAATTCGAATGGCCGTTAATAATACAAAGGAATACAATTGGAGCTTGGACACAGGAGGTGCAATTGAAGACCTGGGTGCAAGAAGTACTGAAGTCGCATTTTTGAAAAAAAAAAAAATGACCTGGCACCAGTACTATAATTATCTATAATGGCCGGACAAACATTTGATCCCAAAAAATTCCGAAAATAAGTCCTCAAGTCGTGTATATTGGTGTATGGTCATTGTTGAATTCACTAAACTGTAGTGCAAGAAATACCCAAGTCCATAATGTGTGAGCAAGAAGTTCCTAAGTCCATGACTGTCCAATCAAAATGCTAGTATGTGTCACGTGACAAGCTGTGAAAATGGTGACCATGAAGGCTGGACAGCATGGTGTGAATGAGGATAACCCTGATAACAGGCATGACGGGGACAGAAAACGTAAAATAAAACCCTGGAGACTGTGCGAGAAAGAGAATGAAGGATGCCAAAGCATCAGGTATGAAGTTTCTCTGCGTTATACTTTGCTGGTACTGAAAAAGGCACTACATTGGTCATCAGCTTTTGAGCCCTCATTAAACTGTGCGCATGTCACAGTGCAATGCAGTGCTGACCCAGATTCCCCATTTATTGGATGTATGTACACTATACAGCCCCATGAGACATAGTAAAAATGACTGTTTGGCAATCAAAAATGAGCAATAAAAGTAAAGGGCTTTGTGTGTTAAAAGTACCCAAGTCCAGCCATGTTGTCGCAAAAAGTACCTAAGTCCAGGTATTTAGTCACAAAAAGTACTTAAGTCCAAAACTAATTTTCTTGTTTTCTTCGTAATAAAGGATTATTTTTCCACAAAAAAAGGGATTGTCTGCTCTGTATTGCCCCTGGAACCAGCAACAGGCTCCATAGTATGCCACCTTTTAAAAAAAAGTATCTGCAGCATGTTTTGAAAACCTTGATCCTCAATATCTCAAAAGTGTTATTTTGTGATCAAAGTACTTCTTGCACTCAGTTCTTCAATTGCGCTTCATCAACACATTTTGTAATAGCGAGCAAGTTAGCAAGTTGTCCGTGCCCGCACGGAATTCTAAACAAGGTTGGGATGTAGGGTGGCAAAAATACAAATGGCATCTTCCGTCATCAAGCCGACAAGCTGGGAGCAACAATTCACATTTATTGCCATATCTGATGCAATTTAAATGCTTTCATCATAATGCTTGCTCTTTATCAAAGGCAGATTATAAAAAAAAAATTTTACTTAGTTTTTTGACTTAATTTCACTGCTGTGGAAGGAGGGAGGGTGTAAGGAGGAGAACAATGGGGCAGCTGGCACAGGGACATCACGAGGGTGTACTTTAGTGTTGGTGAAGATAGGTGGAGGGTGAGGTATGAATAAACATCGACAGCATAATCACATTTATCTCACAGACAAAACAAATGATCACCACATATTGTTATACAGATATGGCTTAGGGGTTAAAAGGGAATAAATCATAAATAGTTATTTCATCGTACAGTAATATGTTTAGCATAAGCATGCTGTACTGGGGGGGGGGGCATACTGGTGATGGGCAGTGTCCGACTTATGTACATGGTACAGGAATATGTTTAGCATAAGCATACTGTACTGGTGAGGCCATGTCAAATGCAGTGTTTGGAAAAGTTATTGTCCTCCCTTCCTTCAATGTTTATGTCTACACTCCTATTTTACCAGCTTTGTGTTTGATGTGGTTTCCCCCCAGGTAATCTGTCCTTAAGTTTGAATTTTCATTGCAGCGCCGCAAGGTTGATGTGGTCTGACTGAGAGCAGGACATGCAGGGCCACATGTGGGCACGTGGCTAGCATACGAGCAGTACACAGAGACCACAAGGCTACAAAAGGTTGGGGGGATTTTTCCTCCCACAGGATTGAGCGTATGATGGGTGTCAAAGGCACCTCCCTGGGCGAACACTATAAAAAGGTAACGCAGGCTGTGAGGGATTGGTTGGTATCTAAGGGTCCGTGTCTGATGGTTCACATCAGAGAGTTCGTGTTTCAAGGTCCATCCTCTCCTGAGCTTCATTCGCTCTCTGGTTCCCGAATCCCTTCTCAGGGTCTTATGCGTCACCGCACATGGGTGGTTCGTGCCCGGAAGGACGTGACCGCAGAACCGATCTCCTTCTCCACCTCTCTGGTAATCACTGCAGGTGAGTCGCTCCAAAGCCTGCGCTCCGGCCCTTTGGCGCCCAAACCACATGCGGACAAAGCCCGCTCGCATGCCAGGTTCTTCTGTCCCATCTTCTCTCTCTTTCTGTCTTACCAATCCCCCAAATGAGTGAGATAAACTCAAGTAATTAAGTTCGTCATTGATACCACTGTCACGAAGGTTATACTTTCTGAAAAGTAGGCTCGGAAATCCTATGGGAAGGCGAAATAATATGCAGAATAATAAAGAAAAGTAGCTTCAAGAACATTGTCGCAATAAAGCCATTCGGATGAAGTGAGACACCGGGATCCTTTAATACCTGACAGTTCAGTGAAACGAAGATAAAAGATGGCGGTACAGTTCTGGTGCACACACGAGAACTGGAAGAACTCACTCTTCTTGGAGGAAAATGGAATTATGAGGAAAAAAATCCCCAAGAATTACAAACTTTCATGATACCAACATGGGCTCCACCTCAATGGACTGCATGAAAACCATTTATAAAAATGACAGTAAAAACATTCCCACGTATAGGTATAGCAATAAAGAGAACCGGGCGTAGTGGCGTGCGCCTGTAATCCGGCTACTCGGAGGCTTGGGTTGGAGGATCGCTTGAGGACGGGGGCTCTGCACTGGGCAGGGTGTAGAGCAGCCCGGAATCATGGTGAAACCCAAATCCTGATCCCTGTGTCGTAAGAGTCGAGCAGGGTTGCGTCAGGAAGGGCATCCGGCGTAAAACCTGTGCCAAATCAGTATGCGGATTATAACGGATGATCCGCTGTGGCGACCCCTAACGGGAGCAGCCGAAAGATGAACAACAACAGGTATAGCAATAAAGACTTTCTAACAGTCACCCCCAAACTTAGGGAATAAATTTGGAGAAATGAGAGTCTTTCAGTCCATTCACCTCTCAATCATTGTCCTCGAGCTTTGTCAGCCAGACCAATTTCACGGCAGGTCGAACATATTTCTTGGCGTGAACTTGAATGCTGGCAGTTCAAGAGTGACCATCCATCCATCCATTGGGACCATCCTTTGTTCAGCGCATTAGTGCTGCTTAAGCAGTCTCCTTTGCTATTGGGTGCAATCCTGGACGGGTCGCCACTCCGATACAGGTATACCAGCATGCTGGCACTCATTTTGCCGACCTCAGGATGACAGGCAGAGTCAATCCCACCTGGTATTAATTCAACAGCTGAGGGGGATTTGAACTCAGGATCCTCAGATCACAAGCCCACCACCCTTACCATTGAGCCAGCACCAGGCATAAGAATGATAATCTGACCCTGAAAATGTCTCCATGACACTGGGTATGAGGCAGCTGGGATTCGACAATCAACACCATATAATCAGTGGTCAGCTCACTATCCTTCTGCCATTTCTGTCGAAGTTACAGATTTTGGAGGTAGTATTTAATGAAGTTGGACCAGAAATGGTCTGTGAGGACCTGCCTGTAAAGCCATTGATGGGAGCTCCTGAGCAGGATCTGAACACCACTTAGGATAGCAATACATCATGAAATCCCATAAAAAAACACGGTAGACATAACATCATCAATATCAGCAACATCTGAAGATACATAATCCAAGGGTTTGCAGTTGGGGATGCCCTCAACTTCAATGAGGACTGTTTGTAGCACAGCCTCAATCACCATACTAGTTCCAGGCTCAATCCTTCGGCTGTTCTTCACCGACCTGATCTCTCGCTTCCACGCTCCACCAAAATGTGATGCATTTGGGTGTGTTGAAGTGAAAGGTCATTCGCCAGCTGGTGAGATGCTGAATGAGAGCAGGTTGGAGGGTGGAGAAGGTTTGGCAAAGTTCAGCATCTCCTCTCGGAACTTGGTGCCTCTGTCCAATAAGATCTCATGGGGTTTCCCCCTGCGAGTGATGAAGCGACGAACCAACATGAGGAAGACATCAACATTGAGGCCCTCCAGGAGGTCCATTTATACGCTGTGGGTGGTGAGGCACTTGAAGATTAAATCCCAGCATTTCTCTGTTCTTCTGATCTTTATGGTAAAAGTATGGAAGCAATCTATACCAAAGGATAAGAAGGCAGGCTTGTATAGATGCAATTGTGCAGGTGGTATCGGCCATTCTTGGCACCTCTGGGTTGGCATGCCATTCCGACACTCATGGCATTCATGTTGATGTCAACAGATGCCCTGCTGGCCATGCAGCACCCAGTATTTATGGCGCACTTCCATGAGAATTCGCTCCGGGCCACAGTGAAGTAATTTATTAACATTCGCAAATGAGTAGTTTGGTTAATGGGTGATGAAGATCTAAAACGATGGGATGTACTGTTGCAGAAATGGGCCCTTAGTGGGTTATTAAAAAGAGGATTAGCCCAGATCCCCCCTTAAATGCATGTTCAGCCAGGTTGTTTGGTAATCGGACGTTACATGTGTGTCGGGAGATGTAGCAGGCTGTCCAGTGTTCATACAGTGGTGGTGTACCGAGAAGAACCTTCTTCTTCCCGCCCCCCTCTTAACCAGCCCCCACCTGGCGTCTTGAGAATCAGTCAGCAAGACGTGCCAGCAACCCATTGGCGGAGAGCTGCTGCAAACTCGAACAATGGACCAATCATGTGTCCCCGGTGGCGGTCCAAAAAGGCCCACCCCGAAAGGCAAGGAAGGAACTGCTTTTGCCTGTCTGGGATCTGCGTTATGAGGAGTGACTCGACGAGCTGTTCCTCCTCGGCCTTGGATCCAGCCTGCAGGTGATCCACAGGTTCATCCTGAGTCCAGCCACGGGGCCTCTGACTATCCTTACTCCCTGCGCGGCTGGACCATGTCGTCTTTCATCCTGTCGATCCGCCTGCGGAGCCCAACACCCAGATTTGGCCTGGTCTGGTGTACAGGCCAGGCCTGGATTAGCATGCTGGACCTTGTGAGAAACCAGCTGGGACACACCGGATCTTGCGCTCTTGTGCCGTCGACCTTACAGGGGCTGGACGCACCGACGCTGCGTGCATGTGCTGTGCTGATAGGAGTACGAGCGCCATCTTTCCACGCTGTGTGCTCGAGCTGGGCGCTCGAATCCACCGACATCGGCTTGTCACGAGCCGCATTCGTGCCTTCCACACCTTTTTCTCGTCCATGAGGCACCACCAAGTACTCCGTGTCTTGTATGCATGTTGTCCAGGCCTAAGGTTTATTTTGCTAAGGCTCCCTTCAAAACCCGTATCCATAGCTACCTAGATAAGAGCGGGTTATAGATTAATTATAACGTTCGTGAATGCTTTGCTTGTGTCGTGTTCCCTGATGTGTCCCCAATAAATCTGGCTGATTCATACGAGATTTGCCGCCTTGAATTTATTTGTGCCGCGCTGAGGAACAATCACTCGATTTGTATTTAAAACCAAACGGGCTACGGACGGCGGCAGACTTCGCTCGGTCTCTGATCAAACCCAGTCCATAGTCGGGGTCTATATACCCAACTGGCAAGGCCCAGGGGTACTTTGGTATTATGATCTGAGGCGCGTGACCCGAGACCTGTGCCGAACTAGCCGGCGATATAACCCCTGAGACGGCGGTGCTGTTAAGTGCCGTCGAATCGTCAGCAGTACTACATCTTGCATAAGGACATCCACCTGGCATAGTCTTCCCTCAACCCCAATGGGAACAAGAGCATGGTCATACTCAGATGAGGGAGATGCCATGCCAGTCAACCCCAAAGGGAGAAACCCTTCCATGTTGCAAGTGGCTGGACTTCATCCATTGTGAGCGCTGAAGGAACAGATTCTCTATTTCTCCATGCCGGTAACTGCTTAAAATCGGCCAGTCTCTGTCTGAGGACACCCTTTTGAGAAACCGATGTGCAGCCACATCCTTATGATCTAAAGTTGGTAACTGAGGCCATTGATCAGAAGGTTGCACCAAGAAGGTTAGACTATGTCTCCAATGGTTATCCTGGTGCAGATGATGCAGAGGTAGGCCTCAAATAATATCACACCAATTAGGTCTGTTGGTGATTGTCTGTATTTCAGCCACTCAGGTGTCCACAAACACCTTTTAGCGGCAGGAATCAGACTGGAGCCAGTTGAGAGCAGTCGTTGAATCACCTGCTGCACAGTCAGGGAGAGCTCATCAAGGAGTCGGTGAACATGCTGGGCTCTAAAGAGTGTGGCAGATAACTCCAATCGTGGAATAGATAATTGACGCTTGATGCATTCTGAGATCTTGCCATGACAACATTAATGTAGACTGCCCCATGGTCATCCTTGGTATGCAGGTAAGCAACTGAACCATAGATTAATTCAGAAGCATCAAAGAAGATGTGGAGAGTACAAGTGGAAGTAGACGGATCAGTTCTAGGTGGGCGATAGCATCTTGGGAACCTGATTTGTGGAAAATCGAGCAACTCACATCGCCATCACCAAGCAAGCCACTCATTTTTAATGTCCCCAATCTCTCAACTGAGCTCAACCGGAGTGTCACAGCTTCTCAGTCTTCCACAGGTCTCGAACCAGTACTTTAGCTTTTATCGGCAAGATAACCGATGGGATAATACTGGCTAGAAATAATCTTGTAGATGATTCTCAGTGTAAGAGGCTCATATTTGATGGGTCGGCACTTGTATGTCAACTCATCTGAGTGGAAATGCTGCTCCTACTATCCCAACAATGGATGGAGGCCCTCAATGTCAGATATGAGATCAAGGCCGTTGCTATAGACATATTTCGAGCTTTCAATAGTCTGGCATCCTGCCTTGCTCTCCAAACTCTCTGCCTGTGGCATCCAAGGCCAACTCCACACATGGCTTACTGACTTCCTCTACTCTCATAGCCAACATGTGCAGCTCAACAGAATCTTTTCATCTTCTTTCCCGGTTAAGGCTGGAGTGCCACAAGGCGGTGTTTCTCGGCTCAATCCTTTCCTAATCTTCAAAAACGATCTCGCTGACTCTGGAAAATCCTCTTTATCTATTTTCTGAGGACTCCATCCTCTGCTGTGACATCTCTCATCCTTCAGATAGGCATGCTGCAGCCTCTTCCCTCTAAAATCACAAGCTCGTCAAATGCTTCGAATATGTCTTTCAATCCTGACATCTCCACATATCTCTCTTCTCTCTTCTCTCTTCTCTCTTCTCTCTTCTCTCTTCTCTCTTCTGTATGGCAAACCCTCCCATCTACTTTCCTAACAATCCTCTTGAGGAAGTTCAATCATTCAAACTCCTGTGTTTCACTCTTAGCCACGATCTTTCTTCAAACCATATTTCAAGGTTCCCCACCCCCAAGCGCACCTCCTTCCAAATTTCCAAGTTTTCCTTCCTGAGAGTTTGCTTCTGTATCCATCTTGTCCACCCTATGCATTCTCCCCTACCACTCATTCCTCCCCCATACCCATTATTTGTCCAAATCTCCCTCTATTTTGTCCTTCAACCCTGCTGTTGGGGGTTTTCCCCTCTCTCTCTCTCTTTCTCTTTCTCTTTCTCTTTCTCTTTCTCTTTCTCTTTCTCTTTCTCTTTCTCTTTCTCTTTCTCTTTCTCTTTCTCTTTCTCTTTCTCTTTCTCTTTCTCTTTCTCTTTCTCTTTCTCTTTCTCTTTCTCTTTCTCTTTCTCTTTCTCTTTTTGTTGCATCCTGATCAATTCAGTGTTCTAGCTCTTCCACGAGCCTCAACCCTGGATACAAAAAAGTGCAGTAGGTTGATTGTTTACTCGCCTGTTTTCAATACAATCTAATGAGCAGTACTAAATATGCTCTACTGTAGTGTACGTATAAGCAAAATATTGTTGAAAAGGGCATAATGATTTTGAATACATTGAGGGTGAGAAAGCCAACACAGTGTTATCACACATCACCTCCCTTAAACCATCATGTTTACTCCACAATGCCCTTTAACCTTTCCTTCCACTATGAATATCATCTTCTCCAAAACATCTATCTTGTCTATTTCCACACTCTCCTAAGCACCCTCTTTTCTCATTATTATCATCCCTCTCGTCTCTTCCTTTTCTCAATATAGCCCATCCAATCATTGCGTATGTAAAAGTAACATGGACCATGTAGTAGTAGTTGCATAGTAGTCATAGTAGTACTTTTTGTTCATAGGTGAGTGACTGCAGGTGTCTGTGCTCAAGGCAGAATAAACCTCAGGCAGTCAGAAACTGTCTTTCGGTGTCACTCAAAAATATTTATCTACTACAAGTCCATGTAGTCAGAGCTGCAGTGGCAAAAAGTAGAGTATCTTAAGAGATAAAGCATCACCAAGATAGAAACAGATAGGTAGGGTCTTAGGGGCCTAAACGGTCTTAGGGGTCTTAAAGGATCTTAAAGTTCTTAAAGAGTCTAAATGGTCTCGACAGTCTTAGGGGTCTAAAGGGTCTTCTGGGTCTTAAAGGGTGTTAGGGTTCTGAAAGGTCTTAGGGATCTAAAGGATTTTAGGGCTCTTAAGGGTCTTAAAGGATGCTAGGGGTTTAAAGGGTCTGAGAGTTTGAAAGAGTTTTATGGAGCTTAAATGCTCTTAGAGTTATACAGGGTCTTAGGGGTCTAAAAGGTCTGAGGGCTCTAAAAGCTCTAAAGGTTTCAGGAGTTTTAAGAATTTTAGAGGTCTTAGGGTCTTCATGGTCTAATAGGTCTCAGAGTTGTAAATGTTCTTGAGGGTCTTGGGTTCTAAAGGGTCTGATGTAATTAATACACAAACACATGTTCCATGAAGACAAACAATCGGACCCAAATGCAATACTCTCTTCTCTGGTGAGGGTAATAATACATAATAGTAGTAATAGTAGTTGTTGTATTAGTAGTCATTGTGAAAAGTTATATAATTTTTAAGAGGAAAAAGCTGTAACTCGTAGTACATTCAAGATCGTTGCACAACCCATCAAGGAACTGAGTGTTGTGATGATGGAACACTTGCACCCACCAGGTTTGGATGCTTTCCTGTATAAATAAGGTAAGTATGCCAGTTACGCATGGTCTTGAACACGTCAGATATCTGTTGTTTCCATGTAGACGTAACTCTTGAGTCATTGGATTTCCATAATAATGCAATCTCTCACCTTCCCAAAAAACTCATATTGGTGGTTCACTGGGAGAGATCCCAATTGCAAAGCGGAAAGGCGAGGTTCAATTCCTGGACCCATCTAATGTATGCCACACATGCCATTTGTTCGAGTTAGAAATAGTGGAGGAGAATCTCACTAATTATCTATCAGAAATATACAGTATGTATCAGATGATAATTGTTCCTGGCTTAATACAATATGTAGGTTTACTTCTGGGTGTTTGAGATTCCCTTTCAATGCTTTTTGCAGTCACTGCGGAAAGGATGAACAGCCCAACTGCTCCTTCATTCATCCCTGACACCCCAGCAAGGGGCTCCATTTGACTGTTTTTTTTCAGAACTGGCTCCCCAGCACTACAAGGAAGTAGCCGACATACTCGATGAACTATAAAACTCAGAGAGGATAGAAAATCGCAAAGCTTTAATGGAATCCAAAAGACAACTGGACAAAAGTCGAGATGTATGATCCCTTTTCGTGTTTGTCGATGATAGGTGTAAAGATGACTTCACTATTTTGTCCTCCCCAGTATAATTAATTAAATAAACTAATGGATTGAATCAATGTGGTGTTGATAAAATGCAGGCATGATGGGCCAAATGGCTTTGCCTTGTGTCAAAGTTATTTGCTTTTCTTGTACGAATTTAGTATGTCTGTCCAACTTTTCGTTTTATCACCAATACAATTCCAAATAACCCCCCTCAGCCACACACACACACACACACACACACACACACACACACACACACACACACACACACACACACACACACACACACACACACACACACACACACACACACACACACACACACACACACACACACACACACACACACACACACACACACCTCCTGCAGCTCTCACCCTTCTTCCGTCTTACTCCCCCTTCCTCCTCACTCAGCGCTCTCACCATTTGCCCATTTTCCCACTCTCTACCCTCTTACTCCCCTTTCCCCACGACTCTTCTATTGGTGCTTTTGTGGTTGTGTCATCTTGGCTGGCAACACTTCTGCAGATGACTTCACAACATCCACTGCCTCCACAGAAGAAAGTTCACACATCAGTGGCCTTTCATTTGCCAGACCCTTCCTAATCATTGGTGGTCTGGTATTTCCACAACCAGTCTCCATGCACAACTTTCTGAGCTCTTTATACTCCATATTGGCTGTGATGAATCATGGATAGACCACGTCAGTTACTTCGGAGAGGATGGTTGTAGGGATTTTCTTAGGTGTTTTTTAAATTGTAAGCAAATATCTTTCTGTCACAGCAGTTGAAAGAATCAACATGGCCTGAGCTTCATTTCTCTGTTTATTCTGCCCACCATCTCCCTGCAAAAAAAAAAAAACACTCTGCTTGGCATAATGATACTAGGGCTTGCTGAATAGCAGTTCCATATGCCCACCGAATTGTCACCCCACACCACCCCCCCAAAAAAAAAACCCCATCATCATGACAAGGATGGTCAGCAGTCGCTGCGTGAAAGGTGGTGGGACAACTGAACAGTAAGAGTATCAGGCATTTGTGTCACTGAGTAGAACGAAGAACTAATTCTGCTGGTGAAGGCTAATCAATCAATCAATTTCAATTTATTGTCCACTTTAAAAACAAATGGAAGATTTATATGTCAAAAGAAGATAAAAGCTCCAAAGAAATTCGAAATTTAACCAAATAAAATTACACTTCAAAATAATTGAAGAACGTGTGAACATCAAAGAGACATAAAAAAGGTGCAGCACAAACGACATCTCAAGCAATAACGTATAACAACCCAAAACACCAAAACATATACAATACATAGAATACCAGTTCCAAAACTTAGATAACAAATACAACACTTTTAAATTGAAGGAAAAATTTAAAAATTGAAAATGGAAAATTAAATTAATAAGAATAAATGTCAGTCCGTCATTCAATCTGTCAGTTAGTCCGTCTCGTACATAACTCCAAAACCATGAAACCTCGTGGTCCCAAACACTGTATGCAAAGTAGTGCATGAAAGAAAATTAGGTGTTTGGGTTTATTTTAACATCCCTTTTGAAGATAATAAACAAACTTATTTAAATGTCCTTTCTCAACGCATAATACTTGGTCAGCACCTGAGTGAGCCATCTGTTTGCTTGCTGGGGTCTTAATTTACAATTTTGTTTAGCCTGCTCAACAATGTCTTGACTTGGAACAGGCCGCAACGGTTTCTGAACAATAAAGCGCTCATTTTTTTCACTTTCCTCACTCATATCATCAAATACCTCACCCTCATAACTGATTCACTGCATACATCGCAATGCTTATAAACACCTGGAGATGCCAGTGTTCATGGCTTTATTTCATTTCTGCAAATGCAATAAGCTCCATAATTTCTTAACCTGAGTCGAATTTCAAAATTTCAACTGTTCAATTGACCTTAAGCAGTTCCGATTGCTAAAAAAAGTGTTCATTTGTCCAATTCGGACATTGTTTGACATTCCGGGTGTCTCCTCGTGTTTGTGTCTTTATTTAGTTTCCACACATGTGATAACCTCAATAATCTCTTCACCTGAGCCGAATTTCAAAATTTCAACTTCTGAATTGAACTTGGCTGCAGTTACAAAAAAAAGTGTTAATTTGTCTAATTTGGACCATCTTTGACATTCCAGTCATCTCTGGGTGATTTTTGTTCTAACCCATCATGAATCGCTTTATAGAAAGATGTGTGTTTTTTTGAGGGAAATTTTTTTCTTCCTTGTTGGGCATGTTCCAGTTACACATAGCCTGGTAATGTAGAAATCCTGCTCAGGTGAAGAGATTCTCGAGCTTATCACACTTCAGCTGCAATGCTTATAAATGTCCAGATAGTTGTATTTGCACAATAATTGATACTCCAGGTGGTGGTTATGTCCAGACAGTATTTGTTTCCAGACAAATCTGAATGGTATTTGTCTCAGGACATGTCTGGATGGTGTTTGTCTCTGGACGTATCTGAGTGGTGTTGATGTCCACATGTATCCAGACGGTGTTTGTTTCTGGACATATCCGGATGGTGGTTGTCTCCAGAGGTGTCTGGGCTGTGGTCATCTTCTGACGTGCCTGGACAATGTTTGTCGCCAGACGGTGCTTGTCTCTGTACATGCCCAGGTGGTGTTTGTCTCCAGACATGTCCAGACGGTGTTTGTTTCTGGACATATCCGGATGGTGGTTGTCTCCAGAGGTGTCTGGGCTGTGGTCATCTTCTGACGTGCCTGGACAATGTTTGTCGCCAGACGGTGTTTGTCTCTGGACGTGTCCAGGTGGTGTTTGTCTCCCGACGTGTCCAGGTGGTGTTTGTTTCCAGATGGTGTTTGACTCCGGACGTGTCTGGGCTGTGTTTATCTCCAGGCGGTGTTTGTCTTCGGACATGTCTGGGTGGTGTTTGTCTCTGGACGTGTCAGGGCGATGTTTTTCTCTGGACGTGTCCAGGTGGTGTTTGTCTCTGGACGTGTCCAGGTGGTGTTTGTCTCTGGACGTGTCCAGGCAGTGTTTGTCCAGGTGGTGTTTATCTCCGGATGTGTCCGGGCGGTGTTTATCTCTGGATGGTATTTGTCTCAGGACGTGTTCTGGCGGTATTTATCTCCGGATATGTTCGGGTGGTGTTTATCTCCACATGGTGTTTGTCTCCAGATGTGTCCGGGTGGTGCTTATCTCCGGGTGTTGTTTATCTCTGGACTGTGTTTATCCCCGTGCGATGTTTTTAGTATGACCGGTAGAAAATGTATATCAGACATTATTTTGTTTCCATCTTCACTGTTATTCTATGCACAATAAGTTTGATGAGACGGTATGAATCGTAATTGATGCTCCACCGCACATCTACCTTCCCCTCCTCTCACCTCACACTTACCTCCTCCTGAACCCCATCCCCCTTCCATCCCCATAAATCTCTCTGGATGTTTATAAGCATTACAGCAGAAATGTGATAAGCTCTAAAATCTCTTAACCTGAACTGAATTAAAATATTTAATCAATGGAATTGAACTTAGCATCAATTCTGACTGCTAAAAAAAGTATTCCTTTCTCCATTTCACACATTGTTTTATATGACTGTTTAGTTTGGCCCAGCCAGCCGTTCCTTATAGGCTAGTGGCCAAATTAAAAAAGGGGCCTAAAATTGTGAGAAACCCCTACCCAGGGTAGAACAAGTCACAACCTATTTTTTTCTTGAAGAGGGATGTTTGGGGAGTTAGAAAATCATGCTTGTGAACCTGAGATCATTGCACAATATTTTGAAAATCACGTTTACATAATATGTACCACTGCAGACTGCAAAAATGGATTTAATCGCCACAGATTTTGGCTCATATTGGCTCATATATTTGTTAATACTGGTGCTACAAACACAAATTTGGTACCAAAATGTGCGGAATGATGACATATGTATATATATATATATATATATATATATATATATATATATATCTGTAAAAACCATTTGTGATGTAACAAAGGCTTTTGTGTGACCTACAGGCAAAAATAGTGGAATTTTACTCAACAAATCAGCTTCGGGTTTACCAATAAATATCAACAAAAATATTAATTACTTCAAAAATATTGGACTTGCAGTCATACTTGTTACATCAACATAATCCAAGTTTATTTACCCTTTGAAAAATATATCTAATGATATAATTGTCACTGAAATGATATAGTTATAACTGAAATCATATGTCGCCCCACTAATGCTGACCTATAGAAATCCCGAAGCAGATGTGCAACATGAAGAATTGACTTAAGATTCTGACACAATTGTGAAAGTGACTTATATAGACATCATGTTTATAAGAGTAGGGAAAGAATACTGGTTCTGGCTCACTTTTCCCCATGTAAATGAATGGGGGATTTTCAGCCATGAAATTTTTCTTTTTTTCCACTAAAAAAATAAATCCCCTTTTTAGCCCAAGGTATATTTATTTGTCTCCCCTTTTAACCTGGAGCCTGGTGTTGGCTTAGTGGTTAGGGTGGCGGCTTGGGATCCCAGGGTCCTGAGTTCAAGCCCCGTTGGCTGCTGAATTAACACCAGGGGGTTGACTCAGCCTGCCATCCTTCCGAGGTCGGCGAAATGAGTGCCAGTGTACTGGTCCCGGTGTATGCCCCGGTTTGAATAGGTGTACCATATCCCTGTGTGTCGTAAGAGGTGACCAGGGTTGGCGTCAGGAAGGGCATCCGGCCATAAAACATTGCCTCAAGAAAAAGCCAAACCCCTGCACAGCAGGGAAAAATGGCTGTAAAAACGGTCATTTTTTAATTTCCCCTTTTAACCTAGGGGCTCTCTATTCAAATAGCCCATACAACAAGATAAAGATTTGTTAAAGGTGATTCTAAAGAAATATCTGAAACGTCGAAGCCTCGGGGCACTCTCTATTCAAATAACCCATACAACAAGATAAAGATTTGTTAAAGGTGATTCTAAAGAAATATCTGAAACGTCTAAGCCCCGGGACACTCTTTATCAAATAACCCATACAACAAGATAAAGATTTGTTAAAGGTGATTCTAAAGAAATATCTGAAACGTCAAAGCCTCGGGGCACTCTTTATCAAATAACCAATGCATATTGTTTAGCTCACTCATTGAACCTATAAACATTTGTTCATTCTCAAATTCCTTCAATAGTTTAATTTTCTTTGCACAATAATCCCCATCTAAAATATTGAAAAACAAAACATTTGAATCTTTATATTTTTTAAGATACCCCTTTTGTGCCATTACGAAATGATAAACTTCTCTTAATGATCTCATCTGGCCACCGCCCGAGTTGCAAATCATTTTTGTACATAAACCACGCCAAAAAAAAGTTTTGTTTCAAATGTTTTCAGTTCATGCCGTGAAAATGAGGAAGTGTTTTTTTGACACGGTCGTGCTGTGTGAATGAGGAAGTGGTTTTGGACTGTCATGCTGTGAAAAATAGGAACTATTCTGTGAGACAAGGTCTCGTGTTTATATTTTATCTCAGAACACGAACTGAAAACTTTTTTTATGGCGTGGTTTATGTACAAAAATGATTTGCAACTCGGGCGGTGGCCAGATGAGATCATTAAGAGAAGCTTGTCATTTCCTGTGGCCACACCCAATGATTAAGCAATCTCCTCATCGTTGCTTTATAAGCGGTTCGCCAGACAAAGTTTCTGCCAGACGGGATTTTCATTTTTACAACTGAGGCATGGGCGATCTTTCTTCCGATGAAGACAACAGCCCACTACAGAGTTGGTAAGTTTGTGTATGGTTTTCTCTTTGAACGATGAAGCAAATGATTATTTTATTAATTAAATCATGATAATTCTGATATATATATTTTTTCCCTGACAGGTCATTGGGAGAAATTGAGTTTACATATCACGACGTGGTGCATGAAATTAATACTCTTATTGAAGAGATCAATGATTTTAGAAGATGATTGAAAGACATTTACAATGAGTGGCACGAAGTCTTATCACGTCCTCTCATCTCGAAGGAATTAAACCAATGGTGAGACACGTGTGTATGTGTGTCTCTCTCTCTGTCTGTCTTTCTACCTACCTCTCTCTGCTCTTATTGAAGAGGTCAATGATTTATAATGACTGGTCTCTGATCTCGAATGAATTAAACCAATGGTGAGGCACGTGTGTGTGTGTGTGTGTCTGTGTGTGTGTGTGTGTGTGTGTGTGTGTGTCTGTGTGTGTGCGTGTGTGTGTGTGTGTGTGTGTGTGTGTGTGTGTGTGTGTGTGTGTGTGTGTGTGTGTGTGTGTTGCTTTCCCTGTCTGTTTGTATCTCTCTCTGTCTGTCTCTTCATCTATACCCTTGACTTATTATTTTTTTTTTCAGCACTATCGCACAACATCAGCTGTTGAAGCAATCTTGTACAACACATGATTTTCTGGAGGTAAATATTTCTGAATTATTATTAATATCACTCTCTCTTTAGAATGTCGCCTTATGTTGGTTGCATCATTAGTTTGGACGTGGTTTTGTCAGTACACTGGAATTCATTTTATTGACCTTGAAAGGATGACAGGCTCCTGGTGTGTTAATTCAGTGGTCAACGAGGCTTACTCATATTACCATGTAATTATCTTTATAAAACCTAATTATTATCCACTTTTTGTTTCAAAACAGAATATGGTGTCTGAGTTTCGAAATCACAAGACATCTGAAGAAGATTGCTGGGAAAGATTATACATTCTCGCAAATGAATATTTAATATTTTCAATATTAATAAATTATATTTGTTTTGTTTACAATTACTTGATTCTGAATTACAAAAAAGAATCAAGACATGAACGAGAGGGAGGGGTTGGGGGGGGAGGGGGGGTAGGTGCGCTCCCCCAATGACCCATCACCCCCTCATCCCATCCCTCCCCTCCCCGTGTGTGTGTGGGGAAGGGTGGGGGTGGGATGAGGGAGGTGGTGGGTCAAAGGTGGGGGCGCACAGGGGGATGAGGGGGGTGGGGCTTGTGTGGGCGGGGCTTGTGTGGGCGGGGCTTTGGTGGGGGCTTGTGTGGGTGGGGTGTGTGTGGGAGGGGCTTGTGTGGGCAGGGTGTGTGTGGGTGGGGCTTGTGTGGGCAGGGTTTATGTGGGTGGAGCTTGTGTGGGAGGGGTTTATGTGGACAGGGTTTATGTGTGTGGAGTTTTTGTGTGGAGCTTGTGTAGGCAGGGCTTATGTGGGAGGGGTTTATGTGGGCAGGGTTTATGTGGGCAGGGGTTTATGTGGGTGGAGCTTGTGTGGGAGGGGTGAATGTGGATGAGGCTTATGTGGATGAGGTTTTTGTGGATAAATGGATGGGTGGAGAGATGGGGGGATGGGTGGATGAGTGGAGCTTGTGTGGATGGGTGGATAATTTTTTAATTAAATAAACATGTTGTGTGTGTGGGGAACTAATTAACTAATCACTAATTATGTGAATATGATGAATATGGGTGGAGCTTGTGTGGGGTTTGTGTGTGTGGAGCTTGTGTGGAGTTTTTGTGTGGAGCTTGTGTGGGGCTTGTGTGGGGTTTGTGTGGGGTTTGTGTGGGGGGGGCTTCGGTGGGAGGGGCGTGTGTGGGCGGAGTCAAAAAATTTCAATTTATTGGAGCTTGTGGGGGGGGGTGTGGTGGGGTTTGTGTGGGGTTTGTGTGGGCGGAGGCTTGTGTGGGCGGGGCTTGTGTGGGTGGAGTCAAAAAGGGGCGGAGTCAAAAAATTTCAATTTATCTTTGTCTTTTGTAATTCCTGTGAATAAAATGAACCTAAAATCTCTTCCCCTTCCAAATCATATATCTAATAAGTCCAAGGAACCGTATCTATTACATCAACAATTTTAAAAAGTTCTTTCGTCCATCGTTTAGTAAAACCCTTTTCAAAATGAGATTTCCACCTATATATTCTTACGATATCACCAACTTTGAACTTAGGTTTTCTGACATTAATCTCTTTTTCATATTTTAATTTTGTAAATGTTTCTGATGGTTTCATATTTGTTGCCGTGTGAATCGTGTCATTATACTTATCCACAATATCCTGAATAAAAGATGACCATTGTTGTGAACCGAGTTAGGGTTAGGGTATGATTAAAATGGTATGGTTTTTTTCATATCTTTTAAGGTATGATTAAAACGTTCAACAACAACTGCCTTCCCTTCATTAAAAGTACTGTATAATGTAATACTGTTATTTTTTAGAAAATTCATAAATGTCTTGTTATAAAACTCTCTACCCTCATCAGTCCACAATTTTTTAGGTTTTCTCTTACTTTTATTAAATATCTGTTGAAAAGCTAACATAAGAGTATTACCTGTTTTGTTTTTTAAAGGGACAACCCACGCATATCTACTCCTCAAATCAATAACGGTTAAAGCATACTTGTACCCCTTATCATTATTGAGTTCAATCAAATCAGCAGACCAGATATAATCTACTTCCTTGGAATAAACTTTCCTTCTCTGAAACTTTGTGAATATTGGTTTATGTAATTCATCAGCTAATTGCTCTTCAGTCTTAATGACATCATTAGAGCCTATAAGTTTTTTGAATTTCCAAGTCCAAGTTTCAATTTAGCACTGATCATCTTCTTCACAATGAACCGATCAACTTTTTCTCTCAAGGTTGGATTTTGTATCAGAGACAAATTATACAACATTTCTCTATCGGCTTCATGCTTTTCTTCCAACGTTGTGGTATTCCCATAATCAATATCGTGTCTCATGCACACTTCATCAACTCTATTGATAGGCTTACTCCAGGATTTAGGATTGTCTGCCTCATCTAATCTTTTATCCAAGTTTGTGCCTGGACCACAGAAAGAATACCCTGGAAGATGTAATTCCCCTGGTATTCCAGTAGTTGTAAATTTACTTCCTGATAAAAACTTTTGTATATCTCCTCCTAGTTTGTGTTGGGAGATAAATTGATTTTTTTTGAACCACACACCGAACATATACCTTTTTGTATAACCCTGTTATTTTTACTTTTAATATATGAAATATTTTTAGTATTAGTTTTCTTTTTACATTTGAGACAATAACTCATTTATTTATGAGAAAAATTCCTGCAGAGTGCAAAAACCTTTTAGTTTCCAACATGCACATTTGAATCTTAATTTTTAAAACATAAAGAATCCTTAGAAATGCCTTCCTCTCTCCCCCATTTATTTAAGAAAAAAAAAATGAAAAACTTGAATTAAAATACATATCTTCTCGATGTCAATAGTCTTGTCGAAAGTATTGTAAATAGACTTATCAATTCTTTGTTTTCCTCCTCGGTGGGTTGAGTTATTTTCTGTAATACCCCTATTCTTTTTTGAATCTCACTGGTTTCCATATTTTGATATTTATTCATCCACTCTCTTTCCTCCCTCTCCTCCCTCTCTCTCTTCTCTCTTTCCTCCCCCTCTCTCTCTTCTCCCTTTCATCCCTCTCTCTCTTCTCTCTTTCCTCCTTCTCTTTCTTCTCCCTCTCCTCCTTCTCTCTCTTCTCCTTTTCCTCCTCTTCCCTCTCTTCTTCAACTCCTTCCTCATCCCTTACTATCCTTGAATCGCTTACACCCCATAGAATATTATACATATATTCATCAGGATTTCTTGTTATTCCTGTATCCAAAATAATTTTTTTTACAACAGGAAACCAATAAAATTTCTTTTGAATTTCTAAAAGAGCCTTACCTTTTCTTAACTTTATAATTTTTTCATTATTTAACATTCTAATTAAATCTAAAGTTGTCGGTTTATCAACATCAGCATAATGCCAATCTTTTATTGAAAATACCTCATTCTTATGTTGTAGAACATATTTATTAAAATACCGAATACCCTTTTCTTGAAGGTATGCTTGAACACAGAAATGATAATTTTCTTGAAGCCTTCTTGCTGTCATTTATGTATTAGAAATATATGTTAGAATAATATTATGGCACGAAACACCTCCCCATCTTCCCATAGTTAAATCATTTTGTATTTCCTTACTTATTATATATAATCCTGTTTTTTTTCTGTTTTCATGAGATAAACAAGGGCAAAACCATTATTATATTTACCCTTATTAAATTGTTTTATTTGTTGTTTACTAATCGTAGCCCCACAAAACTCATTCTCGATACCAAGTGGATAATATTCTTCCTTACGAGACTGATTTAATTGTTCCAGGTCTTCGAGGTTAATTTTAAATGACCAATTATACCCTAAATCATTCATATCATACCCCCATTGTTCTATTCTCATACAAACGATACGCCCTTCTTTATAAAAATTTATTTTAATTCGAACTGTGAATTCTGTATGACCTGGAGATAATATCAACACTTCTGTATCTTTGGAATACACAGCCGTTTTATTTAAGTATATATATTGTGATAAATCACTTAATCTCACCAAGTCATTTGCTTTAGTTGGGGTTGGATATTTTTTAATTTATAAGCATTTTTCATGTTAATATTTTTGGTTATATTATATTTATGTCATTCAGCCTGTGCCTTTGTGTAATAATTTGATAAATCAATATCCAGTTCTTGAGATACACCAAAGATAGAACCATCTTTACCAACATAAGTCATTTATATTAGATTAAAAATAATATCATAAAATTTTTTATTTTTGTTGAGTTGAAATAACACATATAGGCATAATTGGCCACAACACTTGGAATTTAATTCTTGGACTTGAAATGTTTGATAAACACCATTCTGTAAGAATTTTATGACTTCAACAGGTGGCGGAAGACCAAAACTATCAAAATAATATTTGTCTTGACTATTAAAAATACAAACCCAATGAGAACCGTTCCCATTATTATCTTCTAAGTTCATAATAATATTCTTTGTATGTTTCGGCACATTTGTTAATTCATCTCTCATACAAATAACCACATTATGAATTTTTAATTTCTTACAATATTTGACAAGTTGTAAATTTGATGTTGTATTCTTTCCAAATTCTTTCAACCACTCATCAATGCTCATTTATTTATTAGAAAGATATAATCCATTACCTCTTTTCGTTAATTTTACACCTGCTTGTGCTATAGAAGAAAGCATATCTCCAACTAACAATCTCGCTTTATCAGGCAGACCTTCAAGTTTTTCAGCAAAATCTACAATTACACCACTTCCACTAATTTGTTTCTCCAACTCTTTGTTATGTCTTTCCAATTCTTTTTGAGCCTGGAGTTGAGCCTTCCTTTCGTTGGCAGTTTTCACCGCTGTTGAAATACCACCCGTCAATGCTCCAACCGCACTTAAACCAGCAAATAAAGGAATTAGAAATGGGAGAAATCCTCCACTCGTCTCTCTTATTGAATATTTTTTCAACATTGGTTTTGTCATTTTAATTTTAAGTGAGCCAGTGTCATTCAAGATTTTAACCTGTTCTCTTGTGAGAAAAACATCAATTCTTACTGCTCCTTTTCTCTGAATTGTATTAACGTTAATCGTACAAGGCTTTTGATTTTGAACACAAGATGATAGTTTATGAAGATTGATTTGATTAACATATACCCCAGTTGGTACTTTGCCACTCATTTATTTAACAAAAAATTATGTGAGACTAATCATCACACCATTATATGTATTAATCTGCAATTCTGTTTCTTCCAAAAGCAAACAATATGTATCAACTTCTTCACTCTCTCCTCTTTCAATGTATAGGGAAGTATCCACTCGATTAGACTTTATAGTTTCCTTTTGAGCGCTCAGGTCAAACGCATAGATTGTATACAAACTTTTAAATGCTGTCATATCCAAAATAGGTTCTTTATTTCCATTACTTTCACACACCTTTTGGTAAGACTTGTATGCTTCAGCAAAATCTTTTTTTTTCCCAATTAATTTCCAATCTATCTCGTGGGTAAAATGTCCCATCTCGAGAAACGCGAAGTTGTTTCACCTTAGCATTATCACTCAATGCATTATTCTTATCAGTCGCAGTATCACCATCTGGCTTTTTAAAAATGATCCACAGGTATCGTGGCTTTCCTTCCAGAACACCCAAATTCCACGTGTAAGTAGTTTGATTGAGTTTAACGTGTTGACATCTTCTTTAGAGGTATGATACACTGAGTGGTTTCTTTGAGTTAAGTCTTCGATTCAACATCTCTTCTGTTTTAAGATTAGGAGTATATTCACTGATATACCAACTCATTTCCTCAATTACAAATTTATTCTGATCACCAAAAGCACTACCAACACCAAAAAGCAATCAATTTTCATTATCATTCCTTTGTAGTTGAAATCTAATTTTAAGGCCATACAGAACTTTATCATGATCACAAAATCCAAATATACCTTTAAGAGGAACTGCCACAGTAAAACTATTTTCTGCTTTTGTATCATCATTATACATTCCTTTCCTTTGAGTATATCCAGGGTCTGTGTTTGTTCCCGTTGACATATCAGGAATAAAACCTTCGACAGACCCCTTTCCCATTCTATCACTGAATGTATAGAGTGTAAATTTCATCATTTCAGATACAGCAGAGACATAATCAACCGCTTCAACTTCTTGTGTTCCAATATACAAACGCACACTATCAAACATTTTCCAGAAGAAATCATTTACAAGTGTAGCGTTTGTGTTATTCCCAGCCTTAGTGAATTTAAATTTACACAACAAGAAACTTTTCGGAGAGATTCAAATAGGTTTGTTGATTATTTATTTCAAAACTTTTTGTACCATTAAGTATTCCAGTCTGTTCCAGTTATTGCATTTACCTTGAAGTAATCTTCTTTTTTAGTGGAGTTTGAGATAATAATAGTATCATCCAAATCATAGATACTATCAATTGCTTCCATACTTGTATTTATTTCGGAAAAAAAGATGTTAAAACTTTTGAAACCCTGATCCAAGTATTTGAATTATTTTCTGTCGTTCTTGGGGGGACAACTGAGTTTTGCCTTTCTTAATTTCTTTTATTGCTTGTAATTTATGAGATTCCTTCTGAGCATCTTTTATACTCTTTACAGCACCTGCTACATTTCCCACAGTAGAAGCAGTTGAACCAATTACATCTTTATGTTTAAGAATAGTTGAACCAATACCCATGAGAGTATCAATTATCCCATCTCCTCTAAATTGATGTCCAACACCCCTTTGTCTCTTAGGTTTATAGTATCCTCTACCAAGATACATACCTTCACCCTTGTAGTATGGGGAAAGGAACATCCCATCCCCTGTAATTATTTTATATTTTCCCAACTCGTGTTTCCTCACAATAACCATCGTATTTATTTATTGGAAAACTTCACGTAGGTGAATTCTGATGGATATAACTTCTCCATTAAAAGAAATCACATGATTATCTTGGTCGGTTATCCTAAAATTTACTCTGTGTATGGTTTTCCTGACACAGGTAGATAAACCAAATTTTTGGGTTCCATATTGAATTTATAACCAATTGGGGTTGAGTATGCGCTGAATGAAAATATTGTATTTGTTTTTTTCCCATCATTATAAGCACCATCAATCAAATCACAGTGAATTAACACCGAATTTATTCCTGAGGATATTTGAATGACATTATCACTGTAAAACGTCCCATTAGTTTCAATCTTTTTTGAGGAGAAACCCAATAACTCTCTAAATGAATTATCAATTGTGAAATCAACCTTGTAGTTATTTTTAACTTTAATCGTTGATTTTGAAGTATGTTTTTGAATGTTTATAACTTTTTTTTTTGGTTCATCACCCTGTTCTTTTATAAGACGAGCAATTTCGGAAGATATTTGAGAAATCTCATATGCTCCGGGTGAGACTGTTATCGTTTTGTATCCACTTCCCGGATTATAACTAAACTTGTCATTTTTCTCGGTTATATTAAATAAGGTATTATAAGTTTCCATGGACAATAAAGATGCCTCATATTCTTTTGTTGTGTCAAGTTGTAGTGGGTATGGGAATGAAGATGTGTGGTCGCTTGTTGTTAAATTGAAACTAAGGATTGTGCTTCTCATCTTATTTAATATGAGATAAAATGTCTTTATATTGATATTTATTAATTATTTTCATGTTCATCAACTGGTCTAAAATGGCTGATGCTTCATTAAAACAATTGTTATTTCCAGCCTTCTTACTGCCTAACAACAATAACAGTCTATTAACTAATTGCGATGGGTCATTTGGAAGAAAACTAACACCTGAACCAAGGATACTTAAAGCCTGAATAATGTGTTTCTCCTTCTCATTCTTCCTACTTTTACCAGAAAGAATAACCTTATAATTTAGAGTGTTCAGCAGATCAATATATACTCTATCATCATTATTTTCCATATCCAATGGTTTATCAATATACTTTGATTCATCCCTCACAGTTGAACCTTGTCTTCCTTCTTTTGTGAGAAGAAACATTAATCTCGGAGTTAGTTTAACAGGGGGTTGAGCAGAACCCAAGAACCTTAATTCATCATTAAATATCAATACCTTTTCTTGAACAAGATTAAATATTGCTGATTGTTCTGTTGGAATGAGTCCTGCTTTGGTTTTTGAATCCGCTGAATATTCATTGTTTTGAAGAGCATTCACAATATAATCAGGGGGTCGATTAATCTCTTCCAGTTGTTGAAATAAACCTTCATCATCATATTCTAATTCTCCTAAATGCTCTAATTCTTCCTCCGTCATTTGACTGAAATCTTTTAACATTTGAAGTTTTTTAGGAGTATATTCTACTGTGGGAACTGTGGAAACATCTTTCATTTTTCCTTGGGAAGTTTTTAAAAGTGGTTTAAAAAATTTCTCTTGTTTTCTTTCAAATGCTTCTTCGCCCGTTAGTTTCTGTCTGCGTTTCTTCTTTATGTCTTCCTGCTGTTTTACAACTTTTGAAACCAACTCTTGATGTTCCCTAAATCTTCTTGCTCTTTCTTTCGCATCCATTTATTTATTGAAAAATATCATTTAATATCTCATCTTGTTTCACAACAATATATTTATATTTTTCAGTCGTGTGTTTCATGTAATCCCCAAATTCCTTTTTACTACATAATGTAGAACAATTGTCTCTCCAAAAATTGTTTATATCTCTTGAATTTAACTTGAATAAAATAAAAGTATTAGCATTGTTTCTGATGGAACGATGAGGAAGCTGAAAGTACGATTGACTAAGATAAATACAATTACAAGAAGAATGTCTCCCTCTTGTGTCGTAGCTGTCCATTACCGTTTGGTTTCTCTCATTAACACAATCATCAAAGATAACGAGGTTCTTTTTGGATTTATCCAAATCTTGGGGAGACGGTATATCATCCGTATTATCACTCAGAATACAAGTTATCGGTTTTGATTTCTTTTTACATCTTTGTGTATCACAAAATAGTTGAATTATATCTTCAATGTTATAATCATTTCGGTTTTTTTGAAGTTTAAATAAACCGATTATATCTTCTTTTTGAAGACCAGCATCAAAACCTTGTGAGAGTAGTTGATACTCTGGTTGAAAACTCGACTTTGTGAAAATTATTAAATTATCATAATCTAAAAGTTGGGAGTGAGGAGCATCTTTAAAAGTAAGCAGGTTTTTCCACATCCACTTGAACCAACTATGAGGCATCTTAATGAATTTGGGAGATTTTTATGGTTGTCAAATTTTATCTTGTTTTCCCAAATGGGTAAAAAATCATTCATTTATATATTTGGAAAACAGGTTATTTAATTTATTATTGGCTTTTTTCGAAACTCTATATTTTATCCTAAGTTCAGGTTTAATTTCAAGATATTTTATTGATGCAATATCTTGTGTTGATATTTCCCTGAAAATCACATCCATGAATAATATATAACAACAATCCTTTGAACATTCTCTAATACGTTCAGTTTCTTCCCTTGTAAGGAAAGGTGTGTTCTCACCCTCGTACTTTACATTCATTTCTCTAATCAATCTTGTAAAGTAATTCATTTTTGGTGTAAATCTAAAAGAATTATTTTCCTTTTTATATTTTTGATTATCATTAATTAGAAGATAATCACAGAATATACATTGTTTATAGGCTTTTGACTCTGTGTTTAATCCCCGTTTTTCACACGCAGGACAATTCTCAAATTTGTCATATGGAGAATCATGGAATTCAAGAGGCTCAAAATCGAGTAAACTATTCATATTTATAAAGTAAAACTTTACTTAAACTGAAATTCATCTTCGATATCATCTTCGATACTTTCAGAATCATCTATACTTTCATAACTATCATTTGAACACAAACTCTCGGTGTCATAACTATCGTTTGAATGCAAACTCTCGGTATCATAATCACTCTCATAATCTTCAAAATCTTCAGTTGAATATTGGCTCATTTAATTAGTAGAAAAAACATTACCATCGATATCGATATACATTTTTTCATTAAGAGATTCAACTGCTACATTTTTTATATTAAAGGTAATTTTAAAATGATCCTTAACTACAATTGAACGAAATGTCATTTCACCTGATATATTAACATCCTTTATTTCATCAGGATTTATATCTTTAGGGTTGTTGAAAAAAATACAAATTTCTCCTTGCATATTACAGATGGTCTTATGTTTTCTTTCTAAAGCTTCATCCATAAGGTTTTTATTTTTTGATACCTTTTCTTGTTTCATTGCTTTTTCTAGTTTTGAATATATTGCCAGAAGGAGAGGAGAAACTTTTGTTAGAGATACCTTAATTGATGTTCTTCCAGGTATACTAAAAGCCCTTCCACTGAAGTAAATTGAAGAACTCATCATATCCACCATAATTGTTTTTATCCAATAGTTGTTATATTTATCTTTGTTCAATTTTACATCCTTGACATATTTCTCAGCATCTTTAACAAATGAAGAGATTGATTGAAACTTGTCTTTTGTGTCTTGAAACATTGTATTTATTAAGTGAAAAAGTTGGAGGATAAAATGGTTTTAAGCACAGATTCACCTGTAAAATAAACGAAATTTTCATCAAGAAAATTTTAGTTTAAGCACAGATTCACCTGTAAAATAAAACGAAATTTTCATCAAGAAAATTTTAGTTTAAGCACAGATTCACCTGTAAAATAAACGAAATTTTCACCAAGAAAATTTTAGTTTAAGCACAGATTCACCTGTAAAATAAACGAAATTTTCATCAAGAAAATTTTAGTTTAAGCAAAGTTTTATTATATAAATATGGTGAATACAACATACTGCGATGTTTGTAATCACAAATATAAACATTATAGAAAACACCTCCGAACCAACAAACACACATTTAATCTATTTCACAAAATATCCCCTCTTGAGTTGGAAAGAAAACATTGTGATACCTGCTCAAAGGATGTTTTGAAGAGTAGTTATAATAGGCATCTTCAATCACAAAAACACAAGAAAAATGAGTTTAAAGTAAAGGGAGAATATTATATTGAAAACACTGATGGGGCATTTAAAGGGCATATAAAAATAAGGATTTTTCAATTTGGAGAACCCGGTCCATCATCAATAGTTGAATCAATTGAAATAGTGAAACCTGATGTTGAAAAATTTATTAAAAAGACATTAAAAGAAATGAAAACTTTAAAGTTTTATATGGGAGTGAAAATGAAATGAAAAGACAAGATGAAGAACAAACTCCTTATATGAGGACAGATCTTCATTTTGTAACATCATTTCAAGATTTTTTGAATAGTGGGGTTTATGAAGAACTATCAAGACAAGAGGAGGATGTTGATAATACAGTGGTAGGAAGTGGATTCAATATTAAAAAAATCATCTTTTTAGATATACACATTCTAAAATCAAACCCTCTTAAAGCTTCTTCTTATATTAAATTACCAAAAGAAATAAAACGAAAGAAGGCAGTTGTTAATATTAAGAATAATGATAATAAATGTTTTCTCTGGTCTGTTCTTGCTCACTTACATCCACCAAAATGTAATTCAGAAAGAGTAAAACAATATATGAAATATGAGAATACCTTGGACATTAAAGATTTTAATTTCCCAATGCCACTAACAGATATTCCTAAATTTGAGAAAAAGAATAATCTTTCTATTAATGTATATGGATTAACGGATACAAACAAAGTTCAAATATTAAAAATTTCAAACAACTATAAAAATGAAGAAACACACATTGATCTTTTATATTTTAGTGTTGGAAAGAATTCACATTACACATACATCAATAATTTATCAAGATTAATCTCTTCTCAGGTATTCAGAACAGCAAACAAAATATATCCTTGTAAGCGATGTCTTAATTCATTTCATACAAAAGAAGGATTAGAACAACATTCAAAATATTGTAGTAATCATAAATCAGCTGTAATTACAATGCCTAAACCTGGTGAAAAGATTTCTTTTGAAGATTATAATAAATCTATCATGCACCCATTTGTGATATACGCTGATTTTGAATGTATCCTTAAAAAGATAAATACTGCTTCTCCTAATCCAAAAGAACCATATACAAATAAATATCAAAAACATATTCCTTGTGCTTTCTGTTATTATATCAAATCATCTGTTGGAGAAAAGTATAATAAACTTGAACAGTATAGTGGAAAAAATGCTTCACAAGAGTTTGTAAAACGATTAGAAAAGGATTGTATAAGACTAACTAAATTAATGAAAGAAACAAATGAACCGATGAAATTAACCATAGAAGAAAAATTAGAATTTAGAAAGAACAATATCTGTCATATTTGTGAGGAGGAAATTGAGGAGTCTAAAGTTAGGGATCATTGTCATCTTACTGGTAAATATAGAGGTCCCGCTCATTCCTGTTGTAATCTTAATTATAAATTACCTTCTTTTATTCCAGTCTTTTTTCACAACAGCGCCAACTATGATACACATCTATTTATAAATGAACTTTCAAAAACACCAGGGAATATTTCTGCCATAACAAACACAAGTCAAAAGTATATTTCATTTACAAAAATGATATTCACAAAACCTATAACTCGTATTCGGTTTCTTGATTCTTACAAGTTTATGGGAACACCACTAGCCAACCTCGCATCAAATCTAAGCTCCACGGGCTCTTTTCCAAATCTTAATTCATTATTTCCAAAAGAGGAAATTCTAACTAAAGAGGAAATTCAGATTAAAGAGAGAATTCAAAGTAAAGAGGAAATTCTAATTAATGAGGAAATGAATGAAGAAATTCTTACTGAAGATGAAATTCTAATTATACAGAAAATTCGAACAAAGAATGAAATTCTAACTAAAGAGGAAATTCTGATTAAAGAGGGAATTCTAACTAGAGAGGAAATTGAAACAAGGAATGAAATTCAAAGTAAAGAGAAAATTCTTACAAGTAAGGGAATTTATCCTTATGGTTATATGGATTCATTTATGAGATTTAAAGAAACACAACTTCCTTCAAAAGAAAGTTTCTATAATAACCTTTATGAAGAAGAGATAAGTGATAAGGAATATAAACACGCACAAGAAATTTGGAAAATATTTAAGATAAAGAACCTTGGAGAATATCATGATTTGTATCTAAGAACAGATGTTTTATTGTTAGCTGATGTGTTTGAAGCTTTTAGATCACTCTGTCATAATAAAAAATTGTTATGGATTAGATCCTGCCCACTATTTCACAGCTCCTGGTTTAGCTTGGAGTGCAATGTTGAAAATGACAAAACAAGATATAGATTTAGTCAGTGATGTAGATATGCTTTTGATGATTGAGAAGTCTAAGAGAGGTGGAATATCACAAGTATGTTCAAAAAGATATGCTAAAGCAAATAATAAATATCTTCCAAATTATGAGAGTGAAAAAGATAGTAATTATTTGATGTACTTTGATGCTAATAATTTGTATGGATGGGCAATGTCTCAATCTCTGCCTTATGGTAAATTAGAGTGGGTGGAAGAAAAGGATTATGAAAAGGCTTTGATGAATATTGTTATTTCTTCTCAAGAGAAATTGAATGACAAAGAAGAAGGTTATTATTTTGAAGTTGATTTGAAGTACCCGAGTGATCTTCATAATAAGCATAAAGACCTTCCTTTTGCATGTGAGAAAGAAACCCCAAAGAAAGAATGGTTCAGTGATTATCATAAAAGTTTTAATATTAAAGGCAAATCAACAGAAAAGTTATTAACAACATTCTATGATAAAGAGGGATATGTTTTGCATCAAAGGAACTTGAGACAATATTTATCTGCTGGGTTGAGAGTAAGCTAAAATTCATAGAGTTTTAAAATTTAAACAAAGTCCTTGGATGAAAAAGTATATTAAATTCAATACAGATATGAGAACAAATACAAAAGTAAAATTTGAAGGGGAATTCTATAAATTGATGAATAATGCTGTCTTTGGAAAGACAATGGAGAATGTTAGAAACAGGCAAAACATTAGATTTGCAACATCTTGGAAAGAAGCTTCTAGATTGATAAATAAACCAAGTTTTGAGAGAGGAGGTTTTTCAGAGAACTTTTCTGCTATTCATATGAAAAAGGAAAGTATTGTCATGGATAAACCAATTTATATTGGAACAGCAGTTCTTGATTTATCAAAGATATTGATGTATGATTATTTGTATAATGATTTAAAGAAAGAGTATGGTGAAAATGTTTCATTGTTGTATATGGACACTGATAGTTTTATTCTAGATATAAAAACTGACGATGTTTATAAAGATATGAAGAAAAACATTGGAGTATATGATACAAGTAATTTTAGTAAGAAGAATGAGTTATTTTCAAAAAAGAATGAAAAGGTTATTGGCAAGTTTAAGGATGAGTTGGGTGGAAAAGTAATGAGTGAGTTTATTGGATTGAGAGCAAAGGCATATGCTTATAAGTATGGTGATCAGATTGATAAAAGGTTAAAGGGAATAAAGAAATATGTAATAAAGAAATCAATAACTTTTAGAAATTATTATAATTGTTTGATGAATAAGAAAGAAGAATATAGGAAAATGAATACAATAAGAAGTTATAAACATAAGATATATAGTGAAGAAGTAAATAAAAAGACATTAGGAGCCTTTGATGATAAGAGATTTATTTTAGATAATGGAATAGATTGTGTTCCATATGGATATTGTATGATAGAGTGTATAAAATAGAATGTGTTCCATATGGGCACAAGTTTTAACGATGGGAAGATGGGTTATGGTTTTTAAGGGCTACCGCCGCGTTTTTCACAATATATAAATGGCCGAACCAAGTATTAGTCAAACTAAAGAGTGGAGAAAATATCAGTCTTGGTATATAAATGGAAAACATAATGAATGTGAAAAATATCAAATAAGTCTTATTGAAAAAATATCTAAAACAAAGGTAAATAAAGCAAATATGCGAATCAATTTAAAAACCAATAAGTTAGAGGATGTAAAGAAAATAATAAATATGTTTGAATGGACTGAAAAATTTGATGGTTATCAATTGAACAATGGAAAAATAATTTACTACAATATCAAAATGATATGCAACTCAGGAGGTGGTCAGATGAGATCATTAAGAGAAGCTTATCATTTCGTAATGGCACAAAAGGGGTATCTTAAAAAATATAAAGATTCAAATGTTTTGTTTTTCAATATTTTAGATGGGGATTATTGTGCAAAGAAAATTAAACTATTGAAGGAATTTGAGAATGAACAAATGTTTATAGGTTCAATGAGTGAGCTAAACAATATGCATTGGTTATTTGATAAAGAGTGCCCCGAGGCTTAGACGTTTCAGATATTTCTTTAGAATCACCTTTAACAAATCTTTATCTTGTTGTATGGGTTATTTGATAAAGAGTGTCCCGGGGCTTAGACGTTTCAGATATTTCTTTAGAATCACCTTTAACAAATCTTTATCTTGTTGTATGGGTTATTTGAATAGAGAGTGCCCCAAGGCTTCGACGTTTCAGATATTTCTTTAGAATCACCTTTAACAAATCTTTATCTTGTTGTATGGGCTATTTGAATAGAGAGCCCCTAGGTTAAAAGGGGAAATAAAAAAATGACCGTTTTTACAGCCATTTTCCCTGCTGTGCAGGGGTTTGGCTTTTTCTTGAGGTAATGTTTTATGGCCGGATGCCCTTCCTGACACCAACCCTGGTCGCCTCTTACGACACACAGGGATATGGTACACCTATTCTAACCGGGGCATACACCGGGACCAGTACACTGGCACTCATTTCGCCGACCTCGGAAGGATGGCAGGCTGAGTCAACCCCCTGGTGTTAATTCAGCAGCCAACGGGGCTTGAACTCAGGACCCTGGGATCCCAAGCCGCCACCCTAACCACTAAGCCAACACCAGGCTCCAGGTTAAAAGGGGAGACAAATAAATATACCTTGGGCTAAAAAGGGGATTTATTTTTTTAGGGGAAAAAAAGAAAAATTTCATGGCTGAAAATCCCCCATTCATTTACATGGGGAAAAGTGAGCCAGAAGCAGTATTCTTTCCCTACTTATAAGCTATTTCACATATGACGATAATGAATTCATAACATGCACTGTAACTTATGTACATCTATTACATGAAGTAATACATGTAGTACATTTAAAAGTTCAGTCATGCTCTTCATCAGTGCTGTCATCAAAGACAACAGAATCATCAACATGTGGACAATCGTCTGCACTACACGAGCAGAATTCAGTGCAGGTCAGTCCTGCAGAGATACAATGACATGTTCTGCTCTGCCTACAGTCATCGTCGGTGCAGCGTAGGTTTTGAAGAACTTTGGGGATGTAAATATCCTCCGAGGCCGTTTGATCAACAAGAGCCACAGACGTGAGGAAACGTCTCACCTCATCATAGGACACACAGTGTCCTAATTCATGAAGCATGTCAATGAGATGCTTGCTTCCCAATTCATGATGAACCTGCAAGGCTAAACCAAACGTTATTGTGGAGTACACTCGACGGCTCTGTGATATTATACTGTGACAAATGGCGATCGTCCTCAGGTTGTTCTTCATAACACCTTCATCACTACAGCTGGTTACATTCGTGTGTGATTTCTCACTGGTGCACCACTGAATAAAGTCGTAGAGTGTATTAGGAACAAATTCTGCACAGTGCTGAATATCTGTTTCCTCAACAGGTGCATACATATTTCCAGCATGCTCGATATCAGCCATGTGCTTCCTCAGGATACCAGCTGCAGCATGCAAAGTATGCATTTCACTATCTGTGGCTGATGGTACATCAGAAGGGATGTCTTCATATTCTGGTTCATCAGTCATGCTCTGCAGAATCGTGGCTTTTCTCAGGGCATCACATCAGGTCACAGAAGAAGAGCATATGATGTCAGTGTGGCCATCAAATGTTACACAGACTATTTGGTCACCATAATATTTAGTTAATTGCTCCTTCAACTTCCAAGTTTTATACTGTTCTGCATTAGTGGTACCCAGTGAAACCAAATATCCAACGTATTCATCTTTCAGATGAACGAAGGTTGTCACTGTCTTAGTTTTGGAGAACACAGTTTGTTACAGATAACATTTCAGTTCATCAAAAGCTTCATCATGTAATGTGCTCATTGTTTCCTCTCCTGATTTACGAATTGCAGCAGTGATGTTCCTTTCTGAAATATAGTGTGAATAGCATAACCTGTGGTACTTGGCATCATAGGCGAACACATCTGGAAAGGCAAGCATGCGCATGTGTATTTTATTGTCTTGTCTTTTGTCAGCTGCTGCCAGAACATTTTTCTCTGGTGGACTGTCCAGTTCCTGTAGATACCGGTGTAAGCTTGTTTCTGGAAGTGTTGGATTTTCCACAAATGAAGTAGTTAGTCCAGATGTCAAACCCAGCTGTTTCATTTCTGATGATTCTTGTGTGTTCTGTTGCCGCAGACGTGCATGGTTGCTGGTCACTATTACTGGGGTTGGATGTGGAGATATTTGACTTGCTGGTATACTTGGCCCGACACGATTTGTGGAATGATACTTTCAAATTAAGACTCAATATGTCTTGTTGCAAAGGCCAGATACTTTCGTAAACGTCTTCTTTTCTGATTTGACTTGCTTTGAAGATTGCACTCAAACCATTAAATGTTGGGTTCTTTACAACTTCTTGCTTTTTAGGGTTGAGGGATTTAAAGCAGATGATGCAGTGGTCAGTGTCAATTTTACGACGCTTCACAACAGGTGGTTCCAGATCCATAATTGCAGATCAATTGACAGCACAAGCATCTGAAATGAAATAATTAAAGATAAGTATATATCAGTAGTTTTAGAAAAAGGCAATCAAGCTCAAAATTGATTTTCCGCAACTGGATTTAAAATCATTCTTGTTTGGTTAATACATATACATGTATTATAAATTAATCAATGTCGGTTACTTTTGGGGGGGGGGTGACTTATGGTTTCGGTAATAACTCGATTAATTCAACTGATTTATCTTTATGAGTTATATTTCTAAAAAGGAGAATGATAGAGGGTTATTTTGATGTAATATGTAGTAATACAACTCAAATACTTATGAATAAATTAATTGTTTAGTTGATATTTATTGGTAAACCCGAAGCTGATTTGTTGAGTAAAATTCCACTATTTTTGCCTGTAGGTCACACAAAAGCCTTTGTTACATCACAAACGGTTTTTACAGATATATATGTCATCATTCCTCACATTTTGGTACCAAATTTGTGTTTGTAGCACCAGTATTAACAAATATATGAGCCAAAATCTGTGGCGATTAAATCCATTTTTGCAGTCTGCAGTGGTACATATGTAAACGTGATTTTCAAAATGTTGTGCAATGATCTCAGGTTCACAACTATGATTTTCTTACTCCCCAATCATCCCTCTTCAAGAAAAAATAGGTTGTGACTTGTTCTACCTTGGGTAGGGGTATGCCACCCAAAACCTCATTTGGCCACTAGCCTATTAGGCCTAAGTCACATTTGCTCTACGGAGAGGATACGGTGGCCATACGCCCTCTGAATTGACAGAAATGTGTGGTGGCCGCAGAGTTTCTGCGGTGGCCTCAGGGTGGCCCTACGCCATTAGGCTATATTTTACAGGCCGTAGGGGTCGCCGTGGAATTATAGCGCGGAGTTATAACTTTTTTCATTTCTACGTTCGCCGTAGCAATTCGACAAGCCGAAACAAAAGAACTGATTAAAAAAAAACCCACTCATTACCGTCCGTCAGGCCGCACGTTTGCCTTCGGGCGAATTCGCCTTAAACCCTGCGGTCGCCCTGCGGTCGCCTTGCGGGCACCTTGCGTCTGCCTTGAAAATTCTATGGCCGCCGCAGGAACGTCCTAAGGTCACTGTGCGACATCAAATCAAAGACCATACGGCACCCCCACGTTTTCGGTCTCCACAATTTATAAATATGCCGTGCGGCTCCCCGAAAAATAAAAACATATGTGACTGCTACATTGTGTGACCGTTGAAATACTGCGGCCGCCCTATAATTGCTAGTGGCCATAGATTTTGGAGACCCCACGGCCACCGTGGCAAATGTGACTTAGGCCTTATCGACCATTTCGTTGATGTGGTTTCTTGAGTGCTTAATAGTGGTGGGCAGAATCGATTCCAAAGTACTCAATTCCAACCATGGAATTGAAAGGCATTGAGTGGTGAACTGGAATCGATGTCGATTCCGAGTAATTCCTACTTCATAGAAAGAAACGGATTTTTGGGGGAATTTTTTTTTTACGTCAGTGTTGGTCATGTTCCAGTTACACATGGCCTGGTAACAGTATTAATTGTAAAGGAACACGCCCTGGGGCATCCCATTTGCAATATAGCAGCAAAAGCAAGTCACTTGCCAACTAAATCTGCTCCAAGGGTGTGTTCCAGTTCAATGAAGAGAAGGTGTTGGAGTTGGCCAGTAAAGTGTGCTGATTGCTTTGCTGATGGATGGGTAGGCAACACATCGACTGATAAAGTTTGGGCAACATGTCGTTCAAAAGATTCAGAAGTGCAGTTTGGAACTATTTCAGGAATGTTGAAGAAGACAGTCCAAAAGTTGCATTGCTCACTTTGTTCAATAGACATTGCTCATCACTGTAATACTTCTGATATATTAAAACATTTGAAAACCAAACACCAAAGAGAGTACCTATTAGTGATGGTTGAGAATGCAGATTCAAAGAAACCAAAGTCTGAAAAAGCAACAAGTTTGCTTTCGCAATTGACGATGGCATGCACTTTCACCCCGGTAACACCGTGGTTTGCTGTCTTCCCTTTTCCTCCCCTCGCCCTGCCTTCCCTTCCTCCACTTCTCCTTGCTTCCCCACCCCTCATCTCTCTTTCCCTCCTATCCCTCCTCACTCTCCTCTCTCTCTCTCTCTCTCTCTCTCTCTCTCTCTCTCTCCCCTCTCTCTCCCCCTCTCTCTTTTTCTCTCCGCCCCACCCCCTTTAGTATGCCCATCAGCGAAGTGATGGGAGGTACTTACTCATAATAATAATAATAAAAAGAGAGTTGGTGTCAAAGCCACCCAATGCTCGCCTGTTCATACATTTATCGTTTTTAAAAGACTAGTCTAATAATTAATATTTTATATAAAGCATTGCAGTGAAGTCTGATCCAAATAATTTTCAAGCAATATATGTATTTGTATATTGTAATCAGTAACAAGAGCGCAAGTGAGCACAATATACGCCCGAACAAGAAGGTAAATACAGAATTGTGCGAGTACATAGAAAACAGCATCCAGGTTGCCATAGCAACCACTTTAGATGACGAACGTATGTCGCGACACACCGTCTCCACAGTCTGTACCTAAGTATGAAATTTGAAACGTGAAAGTTGAAAACTTTGGGAGTTAGAGTGCGGACAGGAACGGATGGGAAACAGCATCCTGGTTGCCATGGCAACCACTTTTGATGACAAACGTATGTCGTGACACACCGTCTCCACAGTCTGTACCTATGTACCAAATATGAAACGTGAAAGTTGAAAACTTTGGGAGTTAGAGTGCGGACAGGAACGGATGGATGGATGGACAGACAGACGGACGGACGACAGGTATCACATTATACGCCCCGATATATATCGGGCGTATAAAAAATAGTGTGGTAGATAAAAACATTAGAAAGGAAAAAATAACTTGCACCAAAAACTTTAACATTTTCACGCTCATGCCGGGGGTATCGCTATAGCTCTTTGTTCTTCGAACAGGCGAGCTAATAATGGAAAATTATGCTGCAAAAAGCAGGACACCATGGACACAAAAAAATAAACACTGAATGCCTCCCTCTGGGAACCATAAAAAGTGACACTAAACGGAGTATACATAACACACTAACATTAAAAAGCACGAAAGGGAAGACCTATTAAAACCAAAACATAGAAACACAGAATCTTTGATACATAAATATTAACCAGCAGCTCCTCCCCCCCCTCCCTCCTCCAAATCATACAAAACCGTTGATTATCATGATTCATTAAAAACTCTGACAGAATGTGGGACAAAGGAATTACATAACAAGTTGTTCTACATCATAGATTTCTCACTCTTTTCCCTGACCTCATCCACTTATAGCGATTGTTCAAGGAATGGTTGTTATCCTGCATTACATGGTTAACCTTCGCGACAACACAACTGAGATATTTTTCTGTTTAATTTTTTTAATTCCCAATATTTTACCTGCTTGATTCACTATCTTTTGCAGTTTATACATGTCTTCTTTCCTGAGACTTTTAAACCACACAATGCATCCGTAGAGGATGACACCTTCAATGATTGAGATATAAAACAGCATCATAAAGGTCCGATCAACATTCAATGATCTAAGCTTCCTTAAGTACATTCATTGAATCTTTGTTCACCCTTTGGCATGAGTGCCTTACAATGATCTATACCTTTGTGAGTTTATTATCTATGACATTACCAAGATCCTTCTATGATTCAACAATGCCAATCTCACAATTAGCCATGGTCACAGGAATAAAAGGTTGTTTTGTATTCTTGATTTCAATATCAAATACAAGTTCCTTGCTTTTACTCCCATTCATTTGCAAGTAATTATCTTGACATCATGAAACAAAAGTTTGGATACTTTCTCTCTGTCGTCTGTTTCACTGTCCTTAAGATACCTAACCATCACTGTGGCATCAGCATATTTCAGTATGTGGACATTTTCCAAGGTGTTCTGCAATACAAATAATTTGTGTGTAAAACGAAAAACAAAGGGGACAATGCACAGCCTCGTGGTGTTCCAGTTTGATAATCATCAAACGTTCTCAAAGAATGTTATTTATTTGAACCTGTAAAAAAATTACCGATCCACCGAATCAGTGACGATCCAACATCTAGATTTTCCAGCTTCAGCGTTTGAATCTCATTGAACGATGAGGAAAGATCAATGAATGTTGCTCGTGTGCAGCAGCCAATCTTGTTCATATGTTGCAGAAGACCATTTACCAAAAGTCAAAGCTGCATCATGATCAGATTTGTTTTGTTGGTATTCAAACTGAAATTGATCAATGTACTTTGAGACTGAGTCGAGCAAATATTTCATAATGATTTTCTCGAAGCATTTCATGACAACTAAGGTCAGTGCAACAGGTTGGGAGTCGTTGAACTCTTTTGGTTGAGGTTTCTTCAGAACAGGAACAATAATGACTGACGTCCAGCAGGATGGAATTGTTTGCATGTCTGCAGACTTCTGGAAGTGTTACAAATGGGACTGCCAGTTGTTGTGCAAATTCTTTCAGCACATTGCCACAAATCCTGTCTGGACCTGTTGCCTTGCGTGGGTTCAGACGTACAAGTTGTTTTTCCACCTCCCTCGTGTTACTGGTGATGGGCTGATCTTGTGTATCAAACAGAACAGACAGTGGTTGGTTGATTTTATCTCTGATCATTAATATCGAAGTAACAGAAAAACTGGTTCAGATCGTCAGCAATTCTTAAATTGCTTTCTGAGCCAGCAAATGAATCTGCCTTCTTTTTACAAAAGCCTGTGATATTTTAACACAGTGCCAGGCATCTCTGGAATTTTTGGAACAGAAATATAGTTGTGCAGTTTCTCCTTGGACTCTTTCTTTGGTTTCTTGATTGCTGATGAGAGTTTAGATCTCAGTTCATTTAGCTTAATATGGTCTCCTATCCTGAATGTCTGTCGTTTCTGATTAAGTAATGATTATAATGACTGAAGGGTCTTTGGAATCTGAGGGGTCTTAAGGTTCAAAACGGTCTTAGGGTCTTAAGCAGTCTGTGGGGTGTCAAGGGGTCGAGAAGTATAGAGAGGTCTGGAACTCGCACGCACAGACGCACCTTAAGCTCCTTTTATATATCAACTAGCAAATATAACCCGTCGCTTCACCGACAGGTCAATGAAGTAGGGGGTGAGGAGGGGGAGAAAGAGAGAGGGAGAGAGAAGGTAGGTGTAGGGAGAGAGGTGGAAGGGGAGGCAGAGAGGATGAAGAAAGGGGAACTAGGGGAGAGGTGGGGAGAGTGACACCTCACCAAACGTTGCTATTCACTGTGGGAGGAAGGGGTGTGTGTGAGACAAACACACTGGCAGAGACAGTGAGAGAGGGACAGAGATGTGGGAGGAGAGTGCTGCATTTTATGAGGAGTGGGGTGGGAGGAGAGTGCTGCATTTTATGAGGAGTGAGGAGTGAGGAGGGGACAGAGTGAGAGAAAAGCGTGGGGGAGAGGAGGAAAAAAACAAAAAAAGGTGGAGGGGTGGAGGTGGGATTAGCAAAGAGAATGATATATGATGCTTAATGACGGAACACGAAAAAAGAAAAACGTGTCAGAACAGCTGTACACACAACGACACAACAGAGTTTGTAAAGTAATCCACTGGCAAAGCTACAAAAACTTTGATATTCCAGTTCCAGAAAATTTGTGGGAAAATGAACCAAAAGCAATCACTGAAAACATTGAAGTACCAATCACGTACGACCTTATGTCCCATCAGGCATGAACATCGAAAACAAAGCATTGTGACCAGGTATCATACTTAGGTACAAAAAAGAGAAGACTGCATTGATAATTAAAGTGTTAACACTGGTGATTTTGGACGAATGATGCAGAAATCAAGAAAATGACCATATGCCAAGACCTCGAGCATGAAGTGAAAAGATCCTGGAAGCCGAAGAATGCCAAAGTTGCACCAGTGATGATGAAGAACCTCATGGGAATGATGATGAAGAACCTCACAAAAATATAAAAAACCGTCCATGGGAATATTGTTGTGGTGCTGAGTTCGGGGCGAGGAACGAACACCAGATGGAGCAGTTGGGCCGTCTCCCACCGAACACCCGGAATTGAAGGTCATCACTCCGGATAACTCCGAAGTCGACGGGTCGCTTAATGGACCGTGGATGAGAATATTTCAACCGCGTAGCATAGGGTTATTCGTCTTTGGCCAAAATACCTAAGTCACTATGTGATTTAAACTACCAGGGAAGCCACACCCTCAGCCAGCTTTGTTCGAACCGAGTCGCTGTTACCGACTCGTATCCAGTGTAACCGAGCGGGAATTACCAAAGCCGTGCCGGCCCAATTAACAATTTACGGCACAATCGGCCTCACTATAACTCAAACCCGAACCATGCTCGACTAATGAGAGAAAGCACAGAAAACGAGCTGGTACATTTCATAAGAGGGTTTATTTGCAATAATCAGGGAGGGAGACATAGAGCAGGGTTAAACCAACTAAAATACAATGTACAATAAACAAGGCACTTATGCAGTTCTACTTATATGACTGGCCACAGACAGATGCACACACCCAAAAAGAAATGGTGCCAACTGGCCTTTATTCGGACCCTCCAACTGCGGAGGATAGGCAAGCTGGGAGTTAGAGTTTGGTTGGGTACCTGGCCACCTCGTGTGGTTTTACCGACCCGCACTTGTTAAGCTCGGAGTCCGTGGGAGGGAACGGGGATCCCCAGCTCGAGCGCTCCAACACAACCCACCATGGTGGGACTCGAACCCACGAACCAGAATCCAACGAGTGCAGCCAGGATCCTATGAATGACCCGGCCAGCCACGAATGAGGATCGACGACCAGGAGAGCCCAGCAGACCAGAAGCAAGGAACGACGTCCAAGGAACCAAGGACCCCCACTCGTCTTTGAGCACCTCGCGATTCTTCTTATCCCTCCCCTGTGTGGGGTGGAGGGATGCGCTCTCGGGTAACTCGCCTCCGGATTGAACGCGGGGTTTCAGGTGTTGTGGTGGCCAGCCGTGATTGGAGGAGGAGGGGCGTGTCGGCGTCTCGGTGCGCCTCCCCCAAGAGAGGCTCTTTTGCCTTCCCCAGTGTCGACAGGGGAGACATTCTTTTTTGATGGGGCGGAGTCAGAGCTCCGAGGCGAGAGGGGCTCCACCCACGTCCGTAGTCAGGAACACGTGCATTATGGCGCCGTGGTGTGAGGTGAAAGTTGGGTGGGTGAAGCGCTTGTTCGCCCGCAGAGTGGGAGGAGGAGTGAAGTGAGGGCTTTGTTGGCGGTGGTAGATTTAAAGATATAAAAAAACCTAACTATAAAAGAAACCCACAGCGCACACATGAAATTAACCCATTAGACATAGGGGAGGGATTCTAACTATCCACATATACTTAACGAGATAACTGAACTATGGGACTGCTGACTGTCTGTGTGCAAAAGGCTTCCAAATTCGTAACAATATCACAACAAACAAACCACAGTTGGAAGCTGTCCGGGACTCATAAACGATCATGAAAAGCTCAGCACAAAACTTCGAGAACAGAAAACTTCACAGCTTGGTCTGTGAATCGTGACCCCTTACCAAAATGAAGGTGGATACTTTGAGCCCACCCTTGGAGAACTCCATTCTACATTCTGAAACCCACATATGTAGATACCAATCAACAACAAACACACACACACACACACACACACACACACACACACACACACACACACACACACACACACACACACACACACACACACACACACACACGACGGATACTTCCAGACCTTGGAGGGATCCAGTGCACGTTCTGAATCCCATATATGGAGATAACCAAAACATAAGCGCACACACGCACACGCACACGGCACACACACACGATGTCTTGGTCCATGAATCGGGATTCCTTGCTGGGATGAAGATAGATTCTTCATGACCAGGGAAGGCTCTGTTGGATGGACCTCGGATAAGGTGACAAAAGGCAAATCGGAGCTGGTGGATCAGAGCTGGAGCTTGTAGATCAGAGCTGGAGCTTTCAGATTGGAGCTGGCAGATCAGAGCTTGCGGAATGGAGCACTGGGCGAGAAAGCGATCCTGGTGCCATACTGGGCACATTCATCAAGGCCCAGCCAGTACACACTAACACGTACAGATAATCTCTCACCTCACCCCAAAGTAAAGCCGTCTTCTCACATGTTCTGTCTCTTTTCCTATCGTCTGCTTTGGATGCAAAAGGAGCTTGGTCATGGCAAGATTCAGAGCGACCTCACTGACACCTCTTTCCAGTTTCCTCATTGCACCTCACCTCTACCTTACATGCACCTCATCTTCACCTCACCTGCACTCTCACTCGCACTTCCACAAATATGCACCTTAGATTTGAACCAGCATCCCTCCTCTTTCACCACTCCAATAGCAATAGGCCGCACAGGTTCATTAACCCCGCTTGGTGAGCCAAAGAGGTGGCAACCACCTCAACTTTCTCTTATCTCTGTCTCTAATCTACCCTTTCCGCTGAATGATTCTGATGGTTCCTGTTTTGTTAGAATAAGTAAGAGCGTTTAAGGTAGTATCGGGTTAGCTCTGCACCGTGTCTCTTTTGCTTTACAGTATCATTGTCTGTCCTTTGCTGCATTACACAAGCCTTGCATGTCCCTGCTGTAAGAATGTTCCTCGTAAAACAAGCAAAAAAGACCGAAAATGTCATAGCCCCCGTTGTTTTTGTAATTTTGCCGTATGGAGTTAAAGCGCTAGCCCATATTAATTAATTTACAACTAAAATAGCCATCAGTGTACCAGTCAGCCATCTGTAATTGCAAAATAAAGTGAAGTGCACATGTGTGCTATCATGTACTGTGCTTGTGCCAAGTTTGAAAAAAGTTGGACCATGCACGTCCGAGTAATTGTTCGTGACACATTTAAGTAATAAAATGGCCGCCAGTCGGCCATCTTTGATCGCATCGCGAGACAAAATGATGCGCCCACATCTAATCATGACCAAATCCATAAGCTCCAGTTTTGGACCAAGTCCAACAGGGGGCTAACAAACCCCTTCCTTGTCTTCACTGTGCCACATACCTTTTCCCCACGCTTCTTTATGGATAAATTATTTGTTATTGAAGTTCAACCAGATCGTAGCATCCTTTCCTCCATTGATCCAGCTTCTTTTTTTTGTGTGATGGAAATTAACCCCCAAACAAGGCGTAAAGCCATCCCAGGTAAGGGGTAAAGGGAAGGTGAGATGAAGTTAAGGATAAAGCGAAACAAAATGAAAGAAAGAGATAAATACCAAGAAAACATCCAGGACACAGGGAGTAGCAGAAGTCAGGTGAAATGAGATGGAACCTCAAATATGTAAGAAATAGGAATTAACATTCCTCTTCAAGTTGGGGTAGATCGTAGGATAATGGGAAGCACGTTACACGGAGTGAATTCCAAAGTGAGACAGCACGAGGGATAAAACTATCTGCACAGCCTTTCGTTCTGCACTTTGAATCAGCTACAGTGCATGGGTGTGCAGGCATTGGCAAACCGAGCATTGCGTCCGATGTAGGAGGAACCAAGTTTGAGTCCAGCAGAACATTTGCCATGAAAATTGGTTCGCGGGCGCCAGCAGTGACCACTATTTTAGTTGTATCTGTCTGTCTGTCTCTCTGTCTGTTTGTGACTCTCTCCAGAGCATAGCTCCATGACGTTTGATGCGATCTTGTTGAAACTTGGACACAAGCTAGATATCATGGTCTAGTTGTGTCTTTTTTTGGTTTGCGGGTGACAGCAGTGACCACTATTTTCGTTGTGTCTGTGTGTCTGTCTGTCTGTTTGTGACTCTCTCCAGAGCATAGCTCCATGACGTTTGATGCGATCTTGATGAAACTTGGACACAAGCTAGATATCATGGTCTAGTTGTGTCTTTTTTTGGTTCGCGGGTGACAGCAGTGACCACTATTTTCGTTGTGTCTGTGTGTCTGTCTGTCTGTTTGTGACTCTCTCCAGAGCATAGCTCCATGACGTTTGATGCGATCTTGATGAAACTTGGACACAAGCTAGATATCATGGTCTTGTTGTGTCTTTTTTTGGTTCACGGGTGCCAGCAGTGACCACTATTTTAGTTGTATCTGTCTGTGTGCCTGTCTGTCTGTTTGTGACTCTCTCCAGAGCATAGCCCCGTGACTTTTGATGCGATCTTGATGAAACTTGGACACAAGCTAGATGTCATGGTCTAGTTGTGTCTTTTTTTGGTTCGCGGGTGACAGCAGTGACCACTATTTTCGTTGTGTCTGTGTGTCTGTCTGTCTGTTTGTGACTCTCTCCAGAGCATAGCCCCGTGACTTTTGATGCGATCTTGATGAAACTTGGACACAAGCAAGATATCATGGTCTTGTTGTGTCTTTTTTTGGTTCACGTGTGCCAGCAGTGACCACTATTTTCGTTGTGTCTGTGTGTCTGTCTGTCTGTTTGTGACTCTCTCCAGAGCATAGCCCCGTAACGTTTGATACCGATCTTGATGAAGCTTGGACACAAGCCAGACATCATGGTCTTGTTGTGTCTTTTTTTGGTTCACGGGTGCCAGCAGTGACCAATATTTTCGTTGTGTCTGTGTGTCTGTCTGTTTGTGACTCTCTCTCCATAGCATAGCTCTGTGACGTTTGACGCGATCTTGATGAAACTTGGACACAAGCTAGATATCATGTTCTAGTTGTGCTTTTTTGTATGAGGGGCGTCCCATGCCCACTTGAACTTTTTTTCTCGATTTTTTTTCTCGCAATTTAATTTCCTAGAATCCGTGCGTAATGTCCATAAGTACAACATATAAAAAAATCCGATTTGATTTGGTCAATTTTGATGGAAGAGATAGGTTTTTACGGTAGGGCTTCCTCAAAAGCTTCCACTAACTCAATTGTACCTATCGTGGCATTGTTCAACAATTCCCGCGAACCATCGTCGCCTCCCGGTTCGTCTGTAGAACAAACGAAGAGAGTATTGATGGGGGGCACAAAACTTCACGAGTTTCTGTATCATATAAGTTTCCAGAAGACAAAATTTGCCCTTTCTTGGACACCTGTGAGAGTCTCATTCCGAATCCCTCATAAACTCGAGGTGCAATCCTCCATGTCGAGATCTTCATATTGTTGTTGCTCGTGGACGGTTTATGACGCAACAATCAATCCTCCCTTATCGACACGATTACCACAACAAAATACAGTGTATAAAATTCACCATTTTTTTTTAACCCTCTATGTTTAGATATGTAAACACACGAACATACAGTCCACGTGGACTTTCGCTTCGTTCGCTTTTTGTAATCGTCGCACGTGGCGGATCGCCAATGCGATGACGTCACAGACACACAATCGTTTATTAAAAAAAAAAACCCTCAATTCGGGCACAACACGTCCTCTGGCGCCTTCGATTGTAAATGGCGCATCGTCAGATTTCCGTTTTGGCGGGAACGAGGGATTTAAGTTTGGATGACTGAAGGAAATTCCCGAAAGGAAATTAAAGGGATGGCTGAGGAAGTGGTGAGTCGAGGCGGTGTATAAATACGGCCGACGTTGATTGTGACGAAGTTAACAGTGCGTTGTGCGACGTCGTTGCCGAGGAGAGGTTGACGTACATGATCACATTCGACTGCGTGGAATCGGAGGAAAACTAGGCCTGAGGGTCTGACGTGGCGAACGATCGACGGCAGCAGGTACAAATCGACCTGTTTGTGTGTCCCGTGAATGTCTGACGCGTCTCCTTGTTTTCGTGGGTTTTATCTTTTATTTATTTATTTATTTATTATTATTATTATTATTATTATTATTATTATTATTATTATTATTATTATTATTATTATTTGTTCTTTCGTCATTTCTTCTTGGTTCGTTTTACGACGTCGTTTGGCGTCTCTTTTTTTTTTTTTTTTTTTTTTCCCCTTCGTACGCAGCACGTGGCTGCTGGTTGCATCATTTGTCGGGGCCGAGCTGCGCCGCTGAAAGTAGTCCGTTTGGGTTGTGGCTCGAGGAGAGTTTTAAATCCTCGCCACCACTTGTTGATGGGTTTGTGTAGACCCACGTGATCCACGCTTGCCGCCTTTTTATATATTTTTTTTCCTACAACTGAATAATTAATTATCATGATTAGTAGAGTTAATTATCGTCCGGACCTGTTGTTTGGCAACGGGCCACCTTGACTTTTTGAGTGTCTCGGCTAAACGACCCTGGAAATGACCATCGTTAGACCACGTGACCCGTGCTTGTCCCTCTTTGTCTCGTGACCACTTTTTTTTTTTGTGTGTACTTTGTGTTCCTCCGATAAGTGAAAGTTCATAAATTGTTGTTTTGGGAAATTGAACGAGTTTCTTGCCGCTCATTCGGGACACTGACGTCGGTACTCGTTCAAAGTGCTGAGACCGAGTTACCTCGGATAATCGTCATCATTACGAGGGCTAATTACATATGAACTTACGTGGTTATTACGAGTGCTCAACGTGCTTGTGGTTACGAGGAACTCTCCAATTAGCGTCAACGGCATCAACTCACCGAATTGTCCAAATCCAACTAAATTGAAGGCTAAATGTTCTACTTTTTAAATTTTTTATTTTATTTTGAGATATCGTGGTACACAAGCCAAGTTACTGAGATGGTTACCATAGCAACGTAATTCAGCCAATCACTGCCGTGATCTAATCAGGTTTAGATAATTTCATGAGGGCAAACTTTAAAAACCACCAATAACGAGCTGGTATTCTAGGTCCCCCTCCTTTTGGGTGGTATAAGGAATAGATACCTGTAATATTATTATGGCTAAATGTTCAACTTTTTATTTACTTATTTTTGAAATATCGTGGTACACAAACCAAGTTACTGAGATGGTTACCATAGCAACGTAATTCAGCCAATCACCGCCGTGATCTAATCAGGTTGAGATAATTCCATGAGGGCAAACTTTAAAAACCACAAACAAACAAGCTGTTATTCTAGGTCCCCCTCCTTTTGGGTGGTATAAGGAATAGATACCTGTAATAATATTATGAAGGCTATATGTTCAACTTTTTATTTATTTTATTTTGAAATATCGTGGTACATAAGCCAAGTTACTGAGATGGTTTCCATATCAACGTAATTCAGCCAATCACCGCCGTGATCTAATCAGGTTTAGATAATTTCATGAGCAGAAGATGTGTGTAATATGAAAGTTAAATCTTGACCAGTTTTTGAAACGTCATGGACACAAAGTTACCGAAATTGTTGCCATGGTAACATAATTCAGCCGATCACCGCCGTGATTGAATTCAAACCCAGGCTGGCGAGTGCATACAGCTCAAGTCGATCCTGCCAGTGACTTAATGACAGCCCTCTCTAACTAGACCATCTACAAGCAGATTACTGTGTTTCCTTCCCTCTGCTGTCTCCTCTTTTCCTGTTCGTTCATTCTCTTGCTTGCTGTGTCCAACTGTTGCCTTTTTATCCTCCATCACCTCGCTCTCCCATAACCCTTGGGATTTATTTATTGATTTATTTGGTTTACAAAAACAGACAATTAAAATGGCGAACTGGGTTATGTATTGAAATATGAAAATAAAATGCACTACTGTTGAGCACAAATAGAACAAAACAGGAAAATGTATTTTCTAACAAGGCAAGGAAGTAGTTGTGCTCTCACACACCATGCAATGATTCAGTTGTCACAAATGGATATTGAAAATCGACCACAAAAATTCTCCGCAACACTTTGCATTCTTAAAAATAGAGAACAATATAAACAGTCATTACCTCCACCACCGAAGGTGGGCAGTCACTGAGGCTATCTATTCAACCGTCTGTCTATCTGTCTGTGAGCAGGATATCTCAAAAAGTTAGATGGATTTGGGCAAAATTTGGTGGCCAGGTTGGGTGTGTGACCAGGCTAAATTGATTAGATTTTTGGTGAAGATCAAATCATTATTATTATTATTCTTATTATTATGTAAAATAAGTGATTTTTCACCCTTGAGCGATGGGGCCAAAAACGATATATAGCACGATATCTCACAAAGCTCTGGGCGGATTCAGATGAAGCTATGTGGATGAGATGGTTAGGTATCGAGAACAAGCCGATTTCGATTTTGGTTCAGGTCCATATCCAGCCTATCAGTGGGATACAAAACATGAATTGTTCAGCCTGGCAGAGGTATGCACTCTACCAAGTGCCATTCTCATTTAATTTTGTGATTAGGACATGCAATCAATAACTTTTCAATCAACTTTTGTTTGACTTGAAATAAAACAAGATGTGACAATGCACTTATTCTGGTAACACCTCCACATTTCACTTGACTTAGGCGATACCAAGATGAACAAGAAAAAGAGCAATCAGAGATTGCAGACCCTCGCCAGGACTTGTTTTGTGTGGTATATTTTATGAGGTGTTTGTGTGCTGGTGTGTTACGTAATTACAGGGTTTTTCCTGGGTTTTAAAATGACTTGGTTAAAACTGCCAACATGTATAATTTTGCGGGCTGCTTCGCGGCCCGCGGTGGCCACTATTAGTAATTTTAGATGCTCGTAGGTGCATTCAGGTGTATTCTGAGCATGCAAGTAGAGACACAAATGAGTATCTTGACATCAATTTTGTAAAAACAATTCTCACTTACAACATATCTTATATTTAGCATGTATGTATCTTCACCATAAATATTTTAAATCCTTTTTTTTTAATCTTTTTTTATTTTTATTTTTTGTTTTTGAAAAAAATTTTAAAAGCAGTTGGGCGGCCAGAAATTGACTTGTGCGGCCGCCCAAGTGAGCCCTATGGATGGAAAACACTGAATTAGTAAGAGATATAATTAGAACTGCCACTTTATAACTGCTGGCAGTGATGACCGGGTACCAAGCCGTCCCGCTTTGATGCAACTCCGCTTTGATCGGACATCTGACCCTGGCCCATGATGTTTATTATTTCGCTCCCCGAAGGAGACCCAAATGTATTGCATTTGGGTCGGTTTGTTTGTTTGTCCACACAAAGCTTTTGTGTTTTTCTCCACAACCGCTTGTCGGATTGAGACAAAATTTTCACCATTGGTGCGACGACTCGTGTAGAAAATTTTAATGATAAATATGACGTCATAGGTCACGTTGTGTGAAAACCATGTTTGAAGAATGGAACAACTTTCGACCTCTGCATCTCTGAAACCGTTCCAAGGAAAAAGTAGAAATTTGGCATGTATTCCTCAGGGGGAAAGTGATTTTTTTTTTAATGATGTCATCGGTGCCTTCTTTATGACATAATTGCATATGGAGAACGCTACATCTGATCAGTATGAAATATTTTTTTAAGGGTCATCTCGGAATAAAACGGCCCACAAAGTTTTTCGTTTTTTTGATGATGTCCATGGTCACGTGATTCGGCAGCCATATTGTTGCGTCGCTGAAATAGGTGACCCTTTTTTGTCAGTAATTCTGTCTGGTTTGTTTGGATGTTTGTTCGTTTGTCATCAGCATAATTGGTAGTAAACATGGGTCGATTTTGACCAAACTCGGGTGGTAGGTACATCTTATGACCTCGTGCTTTGGAAATTGTGGTGGTTGCTCGGGACACTTTGGTTCACTAGCAACAACCGAAAAACCTTCAAAATCGGTACCGTTCACGTGAAATCAATTCCGAAAGCCATTATCCCACGTAGGGTTATGAAATTTGGCACGAATGGTGCTCTATCAAATGTATTCCGTTTTTTGTGATATATGGAATACTTTACCTGCAGCGCCCCCTACAATTAGGGTATGCGCGAAAATTGAAGGCCCCCTAGCGACCAGGTGAGTGCATCGATACGAATGAAACTTTGCAGGTTCATGGTACTCGATGAGTACTACAACTTTGCCTCAGGACATATTGACCGATTTCGCTTAGGTCAGGGGTCAAAGGTCAATTAGTGCAAAAATCGATAATATGTGAGAGCTGGAGGTGCCTTCATGCCAAATGCTACTCCTCCTAGGGTTATGGTCATGAAGATTCACGCTAATCGTCTGGAATACATTGTGCACAAACGATCGAGCCGGATTTTCGATTTAGATCTTTGTTCATCCACAGCACCCCCTCAAACTTTGGGGATTTCCGATTTCAAACCGCATTTTCGGTACTTTTCATTCAAATGGATACCGAGTAGTTATCAGTAGATGGAACTGGATGAGATTTGATATGCATAATCTTAAGGTGATATCCCTATCCGCTATATGACATCCATTTTGCGCTATATCTTATAGTTTCCATGCTCATCAACCCATCACTGCCTACCGGCTTGTTTTTTTTTTTTTAACTGACCTTCAAAAATCTTCTTTGAAATGACTGAACTGGTCATCACTGCCAGCATTTCTAAAGTGGCAGTTCTAATTACGTCTTAATTACATAAAACACCAGTACACAAATGCCACACGCAACACACAAAACAAGTCATGGTGAGGGTCTGCAATCTCTGATTGCTCTTTTTCTCGTTATTCATTTGAATTGAGAATATGATTAAAAGAAATTCAATTCAAATCAAATGCAAGACCAAATAGATACAGTCCTGCATTGGAGTCATCAGAAGGAACCCAAAAAGGAAAAGGCGAAGATGAAGTCATCGGGAGGAACCTGGATAGAATTCGGGTTTCAGCTGCTGCTACTCGAACCTCAAACCCATCCAGGTACAGCCAAGTAAGCCTTGTTTAAAAATAATAATAATAATAAATAAATAATTCTGGCTGCCAGACCATGCATCCGATCAGGTTGAAATTTAAAACGTATATTCTCTACCATTACTAGATCATAATTGTGAAGTTTCAGGTCTATTGAAGCGGTTCAAGATGAATAATTTTTTTCAAGATTTTTCACTCAATCCAATATGCCTGCCAGACCATGTGACTTATCAATTATTCTTAAACTTCCTGGTATCCACAAGGCTTGGGGTCTGTCCAGCCATTCTGGAGAAGAATATATTTCTTTTTTATACGTTTTTGGGTAAATCCAATTTGGCTGCCAAACCATGTGACATATGACATCATATGTGTGAATGTTTTGTTCCTCATGGATAGGTGGTCATACTTGTTCAGTCGTTTCATCAAAGATTCTTGAAAGTTAAAAAATATATGTATATATATATATATATATATATATATATATATATATATATATATATATATATATATATATATATATATATATATATATATATATATATATATATATATAATGGGTGCCAAACCACGTGACCGATGTGATCTCGTCAAGTTTTTATTTATTTATTTATTTATTTTTTTTTTTTTAATATATATATTTTTTCCATGGACCAATTTATCCCAAGATGACCCTCAATTTTTCATACTGGTCAGATGTAGCATTCATTCTGTGTATGCAATTATGACGTCATAACGAAGGCAACATAAAAACAAGGACAAATGTGTCCAAGAGCAGCGTCCTTAAGATTTTGTCGGCTAAAAAAATTTTTTTTTTTTAAAACAACAACAACTTCCTATATTTCGTCACATGCCTTGATTAAGCCAATAGTGAAACCCGTCATAATGTATTTACGTAATAAATAATATATTTACGAAATTACAATACGATAAATGGAATAATCTTTAAATGGTAACGTGAACTTTTCGAAACTTTAATGCAAATGTCCGAATATATTTAAAAGTTCATGATAGACGCTCTCAAAAGGCACCCTCAATGCGAGGATGTGTACAAGTGCTTAGTATTTAAGGAGATCCGGATCTTGTATATGCAAGAGCCGAGTCCAAGAGATTAAGGTTTTGTCTTCACAAGAAGAAGAAGAACAATGCCGAGCTCTCTATGAGCAGCGTTCGCTACGCGAGACGCTGCTAAAAATCACTCTTATTCCCTATGAGGAGTACTTACCATGTGCCAAGTTTCAATTTTTTCCTTGGTTTGGTTTCGGAAATACAGAAGTCCAAAGTTGTTTTTTTTCCTTTTTTTTTTTTCCAACATTGTTGCCACACCATGTGATCTATGACACCATAATTATAATTGCATCATTCTACATGAGTGGTCACTCATATGGTGAATATTTCGTCTTAATCCAACAATTGGTTGCGGAGAAAAACATTCATGTTCTGTGCAGACAAACACAAACAAACGGACCCAAATGTAATAGCCTCTCCTCTGGCAAGGGCAATAAATGTCACTTCCTGTCTCCCCTTTATCTTCATCAGACAAGTGAAAACTATCAGGGCTGCCATATTGATTGATTGAAAGTTCTTAAATTCACAGGTCAATATAGCACTTAGTAGATCAGACCATCATCTGCTTGGTGGACTTGCACGATGGCCTCGATGTCCACACATTCGCCTTTGTCGTTTATCCTGGCTTTGAATCTTGGCCCTGCAACAAAATGGCATCCGAGAGTATCGCAGGTAGGATGAGGCAAGCCTATTTCATCACATCTTTCACATCCCCTTAGCTGTGGATATTTGTACGAAGAGACCTTGGTGTGTGTGTGTGTGTGTGTGTATGTGTGCGTGTGTGTGTGTGTGTGTGTGTGTGTGTGTGTGTGTGTGTGTGTGTGTGTGTGTGTGTGTGTGTGTGTGTGTGTGTATGTGTGCGTGTGTGTGATTTGACCCAAGACATCAGACTGAAGTGTTCTTGGACCAATATGGTCGGTAGTCAGTGTGCTGATTGGTTGAAGTGGACCGATCCGAAGCTGATCATCATTTTGTGTCGCATGTGGCTGCTGGTTTCAGTTGTCGCTGGGAGTGTCCCTTTGCCACTGATGCAGTGCCCCCTGTATGTTACAGCAGGAATTTGGACAATTTCCAGGGTGCAGGTGATTTAAAAAATATTTTTATTTATTTTAACCTACTCTTTGCGCAAGACGGTTTGTATCTTAAATTTCCACCAAGTAATGCTCGCAGAAGGGACACCCAGTTTGATGTACGTAAGAACGGTGGTCACACACAATGATGCCTCGCCCTGTCTGTGAAGCATCAGAATGACAGTTTACATCTCGGCTGAGATACAAACCCAGGCATGACAACTTCAAAGTGGGCAAGTGCACATACCCCCCAAACAATATTTAATACCCTGATAATGATTTATATTTTTATATAGTGAGAGAAAAAGGTGAACAAAAACAAATAAATCTGTAAAATTGTAGTTCAGTGGTGGAATTATTTATGGAAATACTAATAAGCGAACTAGTTATAACAGCGGCCAATCCAGATTTGAAGTGAAGATTTCTTGCCTCAGCTTGTAAAGCTCGCCTTTACTTTCATTTCTGCACATGTTACCTGCCAATTACCTGTTTGCCAAGCAGGTTTTCAAGATAAACTGCTGCTCGAATGTTTCTGGTAGGACATGTTAACCGAGTTTTCTTTTTGTGTATGACTTGTCGTTTTTGTTTGCATAAGCTTGATTACTCATCTTTATCATGGAGTTTTGCAAGATGCAAATGATTTTTGAGCACTTGTTTTCTTTCTATAAGGACCTCTGTTTAATCAACCCCATCTGTTTCACATTCAAAAGTTTACCCCAAGCTTAGGCAGAGGTCGAGGCGTGTGGAAGAGTGAGACGACGGAAGGGGCAGACGATGCATGCAGACGAACAGCAAGGGCAGATAATTGAACGAGAGACGTGGGATGGAATGGAGGTGGATATGAAAGATCTTGCATTGGTATGGGAGACAACACTGTGTACTTATATTTCTCAACATTGAGAGATTGTAGTGAAATGTATGGGAAAAAAAAAATAATAGAACTTCACTCGGTGGAGCGCATACCTCTGCCAGGCTGAACAGTTTATGTTTTGAAAACCACTAAAAGGCTGATATGAATCTTCATCTGGGCCATTCGTTCTTGTCACACACCAAAATCTAACCAGCTTGTTCTTGTCACCTACCCAACTTCTTCACCAGGTTTTGTCATCTGTCCACAACTTTTTGAAATGTCATGCTTTTATAGTTTTTTTTTTTTTTTGTCCTATCGCTCAATTGTGATGAATCACTTGAAAATAAATTAAAAAAAAAAAACATATCCTGATTCGGATCTTCACCAAAATCTCATCAATTTGTCATTTTCACACACCTAACCTGTCCGCCCAGTTTTGTCAGAATCTGTCTATAACTTTTTTGAAAAAAAATTAAATTAACTAAAAAGTTGATTCTGTAAAAAGGAGAGCAAAGAAGGATGGGGTGGGAGGTGAACTGTAAAATTGGGCCTCTGGAAGTTATCTACGAATTGGTTTCCGGTTGAATGCACGCAGTCTGTGAGGGTTGGAAGGGTCAGCTGATGCAAATGGTTTAAGGAACAACACTCGAGGGGGTGAAATAAACCACAAAGCTGTCGCCTTGCTTGTAGTGAAGTGAGAACCTTAATTTTGCTAATACGAGTAACAGGTGTCAACAACCATCCTTGACCATGTTGTGGAATGTCAGCCGAGGTCCTCACTTTTTCACCTTTATTTGATTTTAAATTAGTTTTCTCCACAACCGCTTGAGCAAGTGACATAAAACTTTCAACATTGGAGCACCAACCCATGGATACAATATATATATATATATATATATATATATATATATATATATATATATATATATATATATATATATATATATATATATATATATATATATATATAATATGAAAGTTACATGATGATGAGATGGAAAATGTGGCTGGCGTTCCAAAAGGTCTGTTTTCTTTAGGCATGGGTTGCAGGGTGTTTCACATATCAGGAATAAACGGCGTCGACATCGCTTCGCTTGGTATCAGCCAAATTATACCCAAACCAGGTTAGTGCGGTACTGTTGAAGGGTTTGGTTTGATTTGATATACTGTACCCTTTACAGAGTATTGGTGCTGCCGAAGCAGTTTCTTGGAAAGAGTTGTGATGTGTGGTTTCCCACTGCCTTCCCAGTATTGTTTCTCTGTGCTCTATTGTTCTTTGAAAGCTAAGCTAGTAATAGGTATCTACAACTATCCCTGACCAAAGCAAGGAAGCAGCACGTACCAGTTTTGATCACTTTGGTTTGATTCAGCTTGGGGTTGAGCAACCGATCTCCCGGACTCAGAGCGGATGCTCGAACCATTACACCACCAAGTCTGGTTGTAAGCTTATAAATGTTAATTTTGGGGGGGAAGAGGGAGCAGGGGAACAAAACTGGAAGCTTTTTAAAAACAAAGGATTTTTTTTTTTTAAGGCTTCCAGTTTTGTTGGTAAGTTGTGTGGTTGCAATACATCTGAAATGGGTAATTCTTCCCAAAATGTAGAATCTTTCATTTTTGTGTATTTCAATTTGAGGATAACTCTCGGTACGAGTTACCCTCGCCGAAGGAGAGGGCATTTCATTTGGGCTTGTTTGTTTGTCCGCACAGAACTTGTGTTTATCTCCGCAACTACTTGTCGGATTGAGCCAAAATTTTGAACATGGGAGCGAAGACTTATGTAGAATGTTGTAATAATAATTATGACGTCATACATCACGTGGTGTGGCAGCCATGCTGGAAAAACCGAAGAACTTTAAACCTCTGCATCTCTGAAACCACACCAAGGAAAAAATTGAAACTTGGAACATAGCAAGTACTTCTCATGGGAAATAAGTATTTTTTTTTTTTTTAAATGACGTCATAGGTGACTTTGTTATGACATCATAATTGCATATGTAGAACACTACATCTGATCAGTATGAAAAATGTTGAGGGTCATCAAAGGATAAAATGGTCCACAAAAAAAGACTATGTCATCAGTCACGTGATTCGGCAGTCATATTGTTTTTTGTTTTTGTTTTTGTTTTTTATAAACCTTCAAAAATCTTCTCTAAAATGACTGAACAGATCAAGGCAACTTTACACGTATGACCACCTATCCATGAGGAACAAAAGGTTCACACATAGACGTCGTAGGTCACATGGTTTGGCAGCCATATTGGATTAAATAAAAATATTAAATGTTTTCTCTGGAACCGCTTAATCTATTGACATGAAACTTCAAAATTATGATCTCGTCCTGATGGGGAATAACAGTTTTTAAATTAAACTTGATTGGACTCGTGGTATGGCAGCCAGAATTATTTAATTTTTTGATCTGGGTTCTTTTTGATTTTTTTGATTAAGGCTCTCTTGGCTGTGCCTGGATGGGTTTGAGGGTAGAGGAGTAGCAGCTGTAATGCAAATCCTATCCAGGTTCCTCCTGATGACTTCATCTTTGCTTTTTGCTTGTTTTGGTTCCTTCTGATTACTCCAATGCAGTACCTATTGAACTGCACCTATTTGATCTTGCATTTGATTTGAATTTAATTTATTTTAATCCCATTCTGACTTCAATTTAATAATAATAAAACACGTCATGGGTCTGTGTCAGGGTCAGGTGTCTGATCAAAGCGGGACGTCTTGGTACCCGGTCATCACTGCCAGCAGTTATAAAGTGGCAGTTCTAATTATGTCTCTTACTAATTACGTAATGCACTCGTACACAAGTACCACACAAAACTACACAAACGCCAGCCAAAACAAGTCCAGGCGATGGTCTGTAATCTCTGATTGCTCTTTTTCTTGTTTGAGATATTGCACCTGTGCTTGAAAAATGACAGGTGCAATTCTTTTTTTCGAACATTCTTTTCCGAGTTCGGAGATGTTATATTAGGAGAGGTCAGGGAACATTAGAACTGCTATTACTTCCAAAGATTTCTGAGTTTGGAGACGTTAGGAGAAGTTAGGAAACATTCGAACTATTTACGTCTTCGTATATTTCAGTACAATATGAGCCTGTAGTTTTCCAAGTTTACTGGTTTATAGTGTGATACCAGTAGGCTTATTAATATTTTGCAGTTCTTTTGTTAAATTGTTAAACATAAATGTTTCCTATGGTAATGGTGTGCCAGCATAATGTGCAAAATTATGCAAATTGTGTATTTTTGGTCTACTGTAATGTTTTGCCCTTTTTAGAGCTAACTTTTGGGGGTTCTGGTAGGGCCAATGCAGCAGACAATTTGTCTGGTAATGGACATTTTACACTGTGGGATGTATATATGATTTTAAAACTGGTTTTATCTAGTACCTCCAATGTTTGAGCTAGCCCCTTTTTTGGGGGGGGCCCTTGTTGGGGCTTCTGGGGGGCCTTTGCAGTAGTAGGCATCTCTGTCACATGTTGTTTTGTTGTAAGGTTGGTCATATGGAAGTGATACCAACTGGTACTTCCAATGTTTGATCGAGCCAATTTTAAGGACCCCTTTGGAGGGTCACCAGGGTCCTTGCGCAGAGGAGGTACCCGGCAGAAATAACTTTCTATATGTCTTTTGATACTCCATCCATGCCCCTGTGCTCAGATATTAGTACCTCGTTCGTTTGAGCTCAGGGCCCCGGGCTCCCGGTCTGTATGTTTTTTTTGGCTTGTTCAACCATGCCTTGCCTTGACTTTGGAAAAAAAAAAAACTATTGTTAAGAAATCATTGCAGCCTGTTCCACTTTCCTCATTCGTATCGTCGAATGCATGTTCATCATACCTCCAAATCGCTGGGTAAATCACTTTTGTATGTGCTATAGTTTTCAAATTTCGAACTTGGAGTGATTTCATGCATCATACGATTCATTTTTTCCCGATCGATTCTCACGGACTAATTAAAGTATATATCATCGAAATGTGATTTCAGCTTTGAGGATCGGATATCGTCTGGAGTGAAATCTGATGAGTCATAACTAAACCTATCCACCTATTTACTTTAAGCAACAAGCAAGGCTACGGTCCCTCCTCCTCCATATATACACAAGAAAATGTGAAATTTCCGGAGGATTAAACTTATCTTTTTCCACTGTTTGGAGAATTCTATTTAGTGACCAAATGATTTCGGAATGTACCAAAATTAACCAGCTTCATTGAGGTATACGATTTAATGCATTCACTGCTCGACCTCATGTCCTGTCCCCCAGAGGGACTGCTTATCCTTGACAGGGAATCAAAAGAAATCTGGTGGAAAAAAAACAAAAAACGGCCGTTTCAAAATAAAGTTGTAACATTTGTGCGAAACGATGTACCACGTGACGCGTCCATAAATGAGCAGGCAATGTGGTGGAGCAGGCAATCCATGCCTCGGTTTCCACAGCGTGAAGCTGAGAAAGGTGAGAGGTGGGAGTACCAGCCCTGAGGGGAGAGAAGTACCCCATCGGGCTTTGGATGAAAGCTTTCTTTGTAAGTGGTTAGAAGCTCAGGTGTGCCAAGGAAGGACTTTGCACGATGTAGGATGCCTAGTCGGCAACTGGCTTTTGGAGGTCAGCTTGGAGATGTGGCTTTCCCAGGAAAGATCATGGCAGATGGTGAGACTCAAAAGCTTCAAGGGGTGTCCTTTTGAAGAGTCATGGTGAGAGTGTGAGATTTGTCAGGATTGAAAGACGTGTTCCAAGTGTTGGACCAGTTTTTGATTTTATCCAGATCTACAGAGAGTGAAGAGGCTGCTGCTTGCCGATCTGAGGGATGACAGATGGTACGGCAGAGGGTGGAGTCATCAGCAAAGAGATAAAGAGGATTTTTCAGACGCTCAGAGAGGTCATTGGTGAAAACCAGCAAAAGCACCACCCAGAACACTGCCTTGAGGAACTGCTGCCTGGACAGGAAGTGGGGTTGAGAGAATTCCATTAGGAGGCCCACGTTGACTGGGACAGAAGAGGAAGTCTGCGAGCAAAGAGTAGAGATTGCTTTGGATACCATCGGAAGAAAGTTTGGTGAGCAGGGCAGGGTGCCAGACCGTATCGAAAGCATGCGATATGTCTGGGGAGATTGATCTGATCTCATATCTGGTATTGAGGACCTCCATCCATTGTTGAGAAAGCAGGAGCAGCATATCCAGGGTGGAGTGACCTGGTCTGAAACCAAATTGATAACTGGAATTCAAGCCATTGGAGAAGAGGAAGGATTTAATGTCTGAAGCAATGATGGATTCCATAACCTTGCTGATGATTGGGAGAAGGCTGATTGGTCTGTAGTTGCAGGGATCTGTTTATGCAGAGTGGTAATGTTTGCTGATTTCCAAGAAGATGGCAGATGACCTTGAGCAATTGAGATGGTGACTAGAACAGAGAGATGGTGAGCAAGAGCAGCATGCAGGTCTTTTGGACACGAAGGCTGATGTCATCTGGACCAGTTGCAGAATCTGATTCGAGGTTTGACAGCAAAATCTCCAACTTGTCAGAGGAAAAGGACACAGAGTCCAGGAACAGCTGGGCGTGACTGGGTAAGGTTGGTACAGAAAGTGATGGGTTTGGGGCACAATATTTAGAAGCAACCACAGAGTTTAGGCATTCTGCCTTTTCACATGCAGTGTCAGCTGTGTGGTCATTTGAGGTAAGGGTTGGGGAGGGGAAAGTGATGGGGGGGGTGATGCAGGGGGAACACACACCAGAAACCGACTTGACTAGATGCCACCAGGATTTGGAGGAGGGAGACATGTATGAGAAAGATGTTGTTTCCGGCTCTCCTGAGGGGAGACGCACACTTGTTCCGACAACTCGTTGTTCAGGACAACACAACAACACACTTGTTGTTCAGGCCAACACAACAACACACTTGTTCAGGCCAACTGCCTCGCCACAAGCTTCAGTGTACCATGGGTGGGAGGAAGGATAGGACAACTGAAGACGAGATGGGATAAATCTGTGCATGAGCGAGAGCAAGTTTCCTTGAAAAAATTTCCAGGAAGAGTTGATATTGGAGAAAGTAGAGATGGGAGACCAGTATTGAAATTTGATGGGTGCTTGAAGTCCCTTCCAATTGGCCTGAGTGAAATGGCAGACTCGACGTCACTGAGGTGGTTCTCTAATATCAGCCAGAGAGATGTCTACTTTGACAAGCATGTGGTCAGATGAACCGATTGGAGTAGAGGAAGAACAGCAGAAATTTTTAGTGAAATTGGTTAAAATCAGATCCAGAAGAGATGGAGTACCAATGACTGAGATCCAGGTCTGGAAGTTGACAGATTGTTTCAGTCCCAAGGAGTCGCATAAGTCTTTTGCTGAAGTTCCATGGCAGGTGAGGGATGTACCCACATCCAGCCAACTGGCATGATGACCATTGAAGGCACCGCATATGAGAGGATAGAAGTTGGTTCATGTTTTCGGCGAGCGAGGTGGAAATGGAGACGTCCCTGTTTGGTGGACGGTACAGTACAAATATATAAACATGAGGTGGGAGTGAAGGGGAAGCCGTAGCCAGAGGTATTCCATGGGGTGTGGGAGAGTGAGGGCAGTGCATGGAGAGTGAGGAATGGAGTCTTTGATGAGAGCAACTCCGCTGCCAGGACGAGGCTCACTCTGTGATACAGGAGGAGGGAGTAACCAGGATGAGGTACTCGGGAGTCGGAGAGTAGATCGTAGAAAATCGCATTATATAATGCATGAAATCGCTCCAAGCTCCTAATTTGAAAAGTATAACACTTACAAAAGTGATGTATACAGTGATTCGTCAGTATGTAGATGATATGAGTGAGGAAAGCGAAGACTAACATTTTGAGTGCTTTATCGTGCATAAACCGTTGCGGCCTGTTCAAACTCAAGACATTGTTGAGCAGGCCAAACAAAATGGCAGATACCCCAGCGAGGTAACAGAGGATGTGCCTTTAGACTCCATCGAGAGCAAGGTGGCTGAGAAGCGCCTGTAAAAGAATATAATTAAATAAGGCCGTTTTTTATCTTCAAAAGGGGTGTTTTAATTAACCCAAACACTCAATTTTCACTCTTGCACTTCCTTGGGGTTCCCTTGGTATGCAGGCAAAGTTTCAGGCTGATAGATTTCATGGTTATGGAGTTATGGAGGAAACGCACACACTGACACATACATACATACATACATATATACTCACTGACATTTTTTTCATATGGATAAATGTCTGACCCGGCCAAACAAAAGATTAAGAACCACTCCTGCATCTTCAGACGCATATGACTGCCAAGGCAGTTTTTCCATGCATGACTCTGGGCACAGTCGTTGTCACCTACACAACTCATCCAACAGGTTTCTTCTGAATTCATCCCTAAATTTTGAGCTCTTTTGCTACAAATAGTTTTTCGCTCCATCTCTCAATGATGGAGGAGAGGAGATTGGGACCATACTCTGTGCAGAGCATTGGTGCTGTTTAAGCAGTCTCCTTGGCTATTGAGCACAATCCTGGACGGGTCGCCACTCCGACACAGTATACCAGCATGCTGGCACTCATTTTGCCGACCTCAATGGTGAAGAATCACTTGGAAAATTAAAAAAAAATATCGGATCCGGATTTGGATCTTCACAAAAAAAGTAATCAATTTGGCCTTGTCTCACACCCAAACTGTCTGCCAAGTTTCATCCTAATCAGTCCATAACTTTTTGAGATATTTTGTTATATATATATATTTATATATATTTATATATATATATATATATATATATATATATATATATATATATATATATATATATATATATATATATATATATATATATAATACACATGTATAGTTTTTGGCCCTTTCTCTCAATGGTGGGTTGTCGCTTAAATTGAAAAATCTAAAATAGTGATACTCACCAAAACTTAATGAATTTGTCCTTGTCACACTCCCAACCTGTCTACCAAGTTTCATCCAAATCCGTACATAACCTTTTGAGATATGCCATATATACAAATCAAAATTTAAAATTCCTGGATCCTGATCTTCACCAAAATCTAATCTATTCATCCTTGTCACAGCCACAAACCATCCACCACGTTTTGTCTGAATCTGTCCATAACTAATTTCAGATATCCTGCTCACAGACAGCCAGACAGACAAACGGGTGAAAACATAACCTCCGTCCACCTTTGGTGTCGTAGGTAATAAATGACTACCGAAGAACACGATGTACAAATCTAACATGCCTCCACCGAAGATAACACAGCCCATGCACTTAACATTGATCAGTTCTGAAAAATGAATGCTTGCCCTATTATCGCCAGGGATCTGTACACACGGATGTTTTTGTTGAGAGCGTGAGTTGGCAAAAAGAAAAGTCAAATGGGGACAAATGGAAAGGAGATAGGGAGGGAATGCCTTGTCCATTTGCCAAAGATAACAAAGTTGTTAAAGCCTATGGTTTATTGTTTAAATTTGATGATTATTTTCTGGCATTTGCGTTGCACTTTAACGTGTCGAAGCAAATGAAGCGGGGAGGCATTTCACTGATATCAATTGTGTATTTTGTCAAAGTTTATAAATTCACTATTTTTTACCATTATTTCCTGATTTTATAACTATTTGTGATAGTATGACATTATTGATGTTTGTTTGTATTCGGTTGTATGTATTAAAGCATAAAATATTGCTGCAGTTCTTGAAACCACATCCCTCCAACATGCAGTGGTCCCCAGTCAGTTATTTCATGAATGTACGTTCAGATAGTCCCTTCCTTCTTGTCGAGTGGGCCGAACGGACAGTGCGTTGTGTAAATCTCATAGTTAGGTCTGATTAAACTTCTGAACTTCATTCCTACTCTGCCTTTTTTTTCTCTTCCTGAGGTAAATCCAAGCAAGGGGTCGTCGCGATGCCGGCAGGCACTCCGCTCTGACACCCATCTGTAAAAACCACAGCCGCGCCCTTCGCTTAAGAATGCGTCCGCACAGAAGACCAAGGGCGGCAATAGAAGTCAACAATAAACACCAGCACTGCACAGAGCACGTGCCCACATCGACGACCCCCCACCCACTGTTCTGGCGACTAGAAGAGTAACCAACATGACCGCGTTGCTGCAGGAATGCCATGCCAAGGAAATAGACGGAGCGGAACACCAAGTGCTAGCAAATTACAGTATGCACGTGGCGCACTCTTCTTCAATCCAAACCTCGTTCTAATAATTGTATCCAATCCTTTCCCTCAATTCCCTGACACAGATCAGGGCTGGCACCGTGCACACGACACCGCCTTTGATAAATGGCCACGTGCTTAATGGCGGCAGACCCACTTGCAGTCGCAGGATGATTTATTATCACACATAGAGCAGGGCACGAGTGGAATACATCGTGTTCGGATTTGCGCATGTGTTACCATAGCATCTTACCATCGGTCTTCGCTGATCACCGTGGCCGTGGGTGTCTCCCCCGGACGACGAACGTCCTCTCGCCTCTCCACCCGGCAAGGCTGCAACCAGGCATAGGCGCGCTGTATGCCGCATGACTTAGACAGGCAGTGCATTCACCGGCACTGATCGCCGGTCACCGTGTGCGGCCCGGGAATTTGGTGCAGGGTGATTCATGTCGGAGCGAGATGATTCCAGCGCTTGGAACCATCTGGCCGGAAGTAAAGTGGAGCCGCTTCCGGTCATTGGGACCGGCCTGTGTGCTGGCCGGGGCCCAATCAGAGCGCCCGATTCGGATGACGACACCGCTTTGGGTCGTCACCCCCACTCGCACCACGGGATCTATAAAAGGGCAAGTCGTGGGACGGTAGAATGTCATTCCTGCGCACCCCTCCTGTCTACTCATTACTGTCTGCTCTTCCTGGCCTGGGATTGACCACCCACCCATTTGTCTGCTGGCTCCACCCCTCCACCCCTTTCCTTGCCTGCCTGTTAATAAATCCTTTGTAGAAATGTTCCCAGCTCATTTTCGTCTTTTCTTTCATTGATCCAGCAAGGTCCGTACCTTAACCTAGCTGGGACTTTATTCCCAACGATCCATTCCTCTTAGCCAGTACCTCCTTGTCAGTGTTGCTTGGCTGCATCTGAACCGGTAAGGTGATCCAGTTCGGGCAAGGCGTACTGAGGGCGTGTCCCCCGGTAATTAGATCACATGGTTATTTTTCTAGTCACCGGATAAACTCGACTGAGGACCCTAAGTCACGAGGTTGAGTTTTTGGCGTTCAGCGTCGGTTAGCGACCCGCCACGTCATGTGGTTATCCGTGTGCAACGGCCTGCAATTCCAGGGAGTCTGGTGGGAACCCAAGATAGCTTCCCCCTTGGTGGTCTTCTCACCCGACCCCTGGCCCCCAACAGTATCAATTAATGTATTTTGGCCTAAATAACATGCATTATATATGGGGGAGGGGAGGGATGGGAATTTAAGCCTGGGTGGAACTCCTATATATCGCATATTGACCCATCACGCGGTCCTCGTCAAAGCCAACCGCGCACGAATTAGTGTTCTGTATAGAGCCTGGGACATGTAAATAAGGTGGATATAAATTAAGTAATGCTCTCCCCGCCCCACCCAAACCAAATACCCCTGAGTGTTAAACTATGCAGCATGGCTCAACCAAACAGAGCAACTACTGCAATTGCACAATTCTTTGGGGGCAGAAGTATCCTTTAACTTTGAACTGGCAATGTGTGGAATTGCCCCATGGGTAATGACTATCCCTCTTCACTATAATACTTGTTTCCAGGACCCACCTTGCAGTTATTGGCCACCAATGTAGATTTGTTTTCAGGTGTGCTGCATTTGGCAAACAAATAATAAAAAGTTCCTGTTTCCACGAAGTTTTACATGTATGAGCATGGTAAAAGATTGTGGCATCCTCTGAAATCAAACATTGCCGATGAAGTGATTGCTTTTGTATATCTTATTGTTCATGATTCGATATTTGGAAAATAATATCCTTGAGGTCAAAATTAAATTGTTGTTTCTCAGTGATGTCACTGATATTTATTTTCCTCCCTCCTGCTATATGATGTCTTTTATATGTGCATTGATTGTATAAATGTGTTTAAACTCAAATCGAATCATGATTGCTCTTTGTCGCCAAAGACATCCATTCATATGTGATGTGAGAACAACCTGTTAACTGCAATTGTTTATGGAGTACAAGCTGATGCATCCACACTTGGATAGCAAGTGGTGTAACCTGGTGATGAAGAATATCCAAAAATAACAGACCACTTGCTACCCACAGATTAGGCAGGAATCCCTGAAGGATGCCTTGGGATCTTTCATGTCCAACAACGATCAGTACTATCGTCGTCCTGATGGACGCCACACACATTGATTGATCGCCCTGCATGCAAAACACTGGGGTGTCCCATAAGTTATTTTACCCCCTGAACATCTTCCGACGTGAATAGTTTGAGCAGAATAAAGCAAATATGTTGACTTATTTATTGTTTCACGAAAAAAATAAGTGACCACTATATTCGTTATTATCTTGCCAAAACGAAGTTTTTGCAAGATATGTTAGTCAGCTTGTATGTTTTTTTTTTTTTTGTTTGTTTGTTTGTTTGTCTGTAATCATGTATAAAAAATTCTGCAGAGCACAGTTATCATTGGAAATTTTTGTAACTTCGCATATCAGAGTCCTATAGAGGTCCCTTTCAGTGCACAAAATTTTGAAGGTCAAGGTCACTTTGTCGCAAATCAGGGGAGTCGACGAAACCCTTATTTTTTGAGTAATTTTGATCGGATCGTCTTCAAACTTAATGAGAATATAGTTCATGGTCTGGCGCTCAGCTGATTAATTTTTGGTGGTGATTGGCCTTGACCTTCATGGTTAACGCCAAAGGTCAAACATATTTGACCCCAAGGTCAAGTTTTGGGAACCATATCATGTAGTACTTCAAATTGAACACCTCGGTGAGTGCTTTCTAGATATGTCAAGCTTGAGACATTATGACGTCATTTGGTGACGTTATGAGGCAAACGCATATTTTTCATGGTTACTCTGTAGAACGATTCTCATCGGAATCTCTTGTAGGCAGATCTTCCTCAAGGAGTCGCTCCTGGTGGATAGCAGCTCTGTTCAGCTCAGTGTGACCTTAAAGAAGTCACACGTGGTCACCTTTTGGCAAGATACGGGTCACCCTGCGGGTGACATTGGTTTATTTTTTATGTCTGTCTGTCTGTCTGTCCCGAGCATAGCTCCGTGCGTTTTGATCCGATCCTGACAAAATTTTGGTGGGAGGTTTATATCATGATCTAGTTGTGTTTTCGTGAAAATGGGCGTGGAGCGCCCATTATGGGCGGAGCCACGCCAAAAAACACTTGTTTTTAGGGGATAGCCGATTTCAATTTGCATCTTCTCCGAGGGGGTTTGTCGAATCTGATAGGGGTTTCGGTATTTTTTTTTTTTTTTTTTTTGTATACCTTGGTCGAGGCTCGTATGAGAGCTAACACACAACTCACAGCAAGGAGGCATGAGACAAGAGGGGCGGGAGTGGAAGGGACAAAACATTGGGGAACAGACACAGGTGAACTGTGGAAGGGAGAGGGATGGGGATGGGACGGGGAACATGGCGAGGGGAAGATGGACATTAAAGGGACTTTCAGGAAGGAAAGCAGGAGAATTGAAGGAAGTGGGCTTGGGTGGATTATCGGGGGTAGAAAAGATCGAGGATTTGGATGGGGGAAGATAAGAGGTGGTGGTGAACAGCTGTTTTGAAAGCCTGGAGGGAAGAATGGGAAAGAATAGAGTGAGGAAGTTTATTCCAAAGGCGGGAAAAAGAGGAATGAAAGAGTGAAGATGAGCAGTGATTCGTGATTTTGGTAGTTTTACCAGAAGGGGGTTGTTGGCGGACCTTGAGCGCCCTGTGGAAATGTGGTGGGGACAAATCGCAGAGAGAGCAGGGGGCAAGGCTGGAGAGGAGTCGGTAGAAGACAGAAAGACCACCGACCAACCTGCGGTGATTGAGTGAGAGGCCCAAAGACTCAGCTTCATTGCGGGAGATGCCAATGATCTTAAAAGCCCTGGTTTCGACAGCGTGAAGTCGAGAAAGGTGGGAGGCAGGAGCACCAGCCCAGAGGGGAGAGCAGTACTCCATCAGGCTACGGACAAAAGCTTTGTAAGTGGTCAGGAGCTCAAGAGGGCCGAGGAAGGACTTTGCACGACGGAGGATTCCCAGTCGGCGACTGGCTTTTGAGGCAAGGTTGGAAATGTGACTTTCCCAGGAAAGGTCATGGCAGATAGTGAGACCCAGAAGCTTGAAAGAAAAGACTTCTTCCAGAGGATTGTTGAGAAAGTGGATGGGGGGGTTTTGTAAACGGTCCTTTCGAAGAGACATAGTGAGAGTGTGAGATTTGGTTAGCCCAATGGCACCTGCATAACCACACGGAGCTCGATTTTTCATTTTCGTTACAAGGTCACGAACTTAGAAAATTGCGAATTTTGATGTAAAAAATTTTCTTCTCCAAGGGGTTTGTCGAATCTGGCAGGGGTTTCGGTATTTGGTTAGCCCAATGGCACCTGCATAGCCCCACAGAGCTCGATTTTTTTTTTTTTCCCATTTTCGTCACAAGGTCACAAACGTCACAAGGCCATGGTCCCCGGTACGGTTATGGGGAGCACAACTTCTTTCTTTCTTTTTTTTTTTCAGCGATTGGTCGGAGGCAATTGTCATATTCCATGATCATTAAAACGGTTTCCTCCCCACAAATTACCAGAACTGCTCGAATCTACAGTGAGTAATTGAGCCATTAGTTTATTGGCATAGCAATTGGCAAGGGGAGGGAAGCAGACAGACGGAGGGCAGGCCTTGAATTCCGTGAGAAGCAAAATTGTACCAGAGACAGACACGGACAGACCTTTGTTTACCGTTTTATTATTTTTTTTTTCCTTATTTGAGCTTGGTGTCCTGTTGATATTCTCCATGTCTTACAAGCTGCAGAAAGAGGTATGTGGCATGTACACACCAAATTTTAAAGTAGGAGTGAAGTTTATATTAAATTGACCTAGATTCTTGCAATTGAACGAGGTGAAGTTTACTGAAAGGTTCACTACAAATTGAACATTTCTTTGGGACAGATACATATACAACAAGAGGCCATTGTCATAATCATACAAAATTATGACAATGGCATATTGTTTTTTTCTGTGATCAAAACCATTAATCTCACAGCCATTTTCAAAATACGTACTTCCAATCACAAACCTTTTTAATTGTAGACTTATCTGCGTGCAACAGTTTTATCCATCGATAAATATCAGTATAATTTTGATGCTTGCACATTGAATGCGTACTTGCTCTTAACCTTTTGAAAGTATCAAATACTTTTACTGTTTAACCCTTTTTGAACGGCAGCATAGGACCAATCGGTTTACCGTTATTCACATTGCAAATTGAACTATGGAACATTGGTTTGCATCGATTTTGACTCATTTCATCGATGATATCAAGGAAGTTATTTCTAATCGATCTATACTTGCAGAATCAAGTCAATGGTGGCATGGAGAGGCTTAAAGCAGTGTTGGCAATGAAAATGTAATTTGTCCGTACAGCATACCTCCAATCCGATGCACTATACTCGTGTTACAGAGTGTTGGTTCTGCTGCAGCATTTTATTGGCCGCAATAGTTATGGCAGGAATTTAGAATTTGTTCAGGCTGCCGATGATGGGTCACCTTTTCGTTGTGAAAGACACCATGGGATATTTAATGTCCACCAACTAATTCCGGCAGGCAGGACACCTGGTTTAACGTCCATCCGACAGACGGCACACACATTGATGAATCACCTTCCAACATCCCTAAAGTTTATTAGTACCCCCAATTTTTGGCTCTTTTTGTGCTGTTGGATCTGGATTGTGCAAGGCAGCAAGTTTGTCGTTTTTAAAATGTAAAAGGTGCATTCTCCATAATCGATGCAATGTGTGAAGAGGTCAGGTCGTATCGGTGTGAGTTGTGAAGTACAAAAGAGTGTGTGAAATTGGTTGGTGTGGACATGTTTAAAAAGTTTAGTTTTGTTTTACTTCTGATTGAAGGAGTGATCTCCAGGATAGTTTGGTGGTTTACCCGCTCAGCTTTGACCTGTATAATCTGAATCGGCAACGCAAGCTTTGCAGGAACAACACTCGTCCAAACCAATGATTCTTTGGACAGCGGAGTTCTCCCAACTGAATCCAGGATTCTGATGAACGATGAGCCCCCGAGGAGGTCCTTGTTCCAAAGGGGACAGTCACACTGAGTATAATGGTGAAACGACCACAGTAGCTGCGCCAACATCTCGCTCTATGATCTGCTCTTGACATTTTTGGATTGGAGAATCGCCTGCAAAGAATGCACCAGTGACTTCTCCGTCTCCTTTTGGATGTGCTGTCAATTACTCCCTCTATGGTAGCTTCACAAACCTTTATTTGTAAATCTGTTTCAGGTTCTGTGCCCTACCCTTCAAAATGTCAAGCAAGGAACCAACTAACACATGCCACATACCATTTAGGTCTTTTGTACAACCCAGTCGAGGTCAGAATTGAACTGGTCACCAACTTCCCAGATTCAGACTGGATGCGAAATCCACAATGAAACTGAGTGGCATACTGGTTCCACCATTTATGAATATGGTCATAAACACCTATAATCTCTTGTATATTATGTACTATGCTCGCAAGCCTATAGACCCCAGGCCAACTTCTTTTTTGCACTGATTGTAGCTCTAATTTTTTTTTTTTGCGATTCTAAAAATATGGACTATGTATCAACATCGCTTGCCTGAAGCCAATCACAGTGTACCTAGCCTTGCACAGCCAATCAGCAGCATGTCACAACCTGTCATCAAGCCACACGTAACCTTTTTCACGTTTGCTTTGTCTGCATATTTATCGATGTGAATAATGAAAATATTTTTCTAGACCAAGCTGCACTGCCTGGTTAAATATGGTACCAAGATCAACATTATGCAACCAGTGGTTTGGTGGTGGATGTGGTACTATTTTCAACTTTGTGCTCACAGTGGTTTGGGAGGAGATTGAAAAGACATTGGATCCTGTTATATACTGCACATATATAACACCTTGGTGATGTCTGTGCATGCCCCACTGTTCTCATCCCCACTCCTTATGAGATGAGTAAGCAACTATTTCCCCACACTTCGTGCTGTGAGATGGGTCTCCCAAGATCACAGGATCAGTTTCTCCTTTCACTGGGGTGGCCCAAATCACCTTCACTGGTGCTCTGGGAGGGAGTTCTGCTGATGACTTCCATGGAGAGGCTGAGGGAATCCTCACGTGCTGTTCACTGGCTCAACTGCTGTTTCTCCGCCAAAACGTGGTTCAAAAACCATCCCTCGCATGATGTCCTCAGGTGCGCTCATTGATCACCTGTCTCAAATACATCGTTGATTGGCCCAATATGAAAGACCATGTTTTCCCTTCTGTTTTGAGGACCATTAGTTGTGAGTGAAATGAGAGCGAGAGATGAACCTTCAGAGTTTAGGCTTTATTCCATTTGATTAGAGCCGCTTCTGTGGGCACACCGGGGAATACAGGTTCAGCTAGGAGTACATAAGCAGTAACGTATACATGTGCAGTTAACCATTGCAGACAATCCGCGTAAGCACGGAGTTCGATATAATCTCCATTCTCACCAGTCAATGAGCACCTTCAGTTAACGAGCATCAAGTGGACAGCCGATGTCAATAGCAATGCCCCGGGGACAATCACTCGTGCCGCAGAGACCTCCCCTTATATGCGAGACGCACAACATGTGATCCCGCGTCATGTCCCTCAATTCACGTTAATTCACCACATTCTCCCCACCTTTAAAATGTAACTAGGGGCCCATCTTACACACCATGATTGCTTTAGCACTATAGGAGTATACATTTCAAGCAACGCGGACTAATAGGTCTACAGAAGCATACATGCCAAGCAGTGATTATTTTGAGTTGTAGGAGCATGGAAATGAGCATCGATATATGATATAATGGGCATATAGGAGCATGAGCAGCGAGAATGCCGATAATCCCCTTTACAGATTGAGTCGTCGAGGGGGCCTTATTCGTCGACCTCTCCGGGAGTAAACGGCAGTTTCACTTGAGGGAGACTCCCGATCCTCTTGGTGAGCCTCGACTTGTGCCGGGGATGACTCCTCAATCGCTCTCGGGTGGAACGCGGCAGCCCCGTCGCCTGGCGGAGTTCCTGGGGGGGAAATGTCAGAAGGAGGAGTGCCAGAAGGTGGTGTACCGGCGGGAGGAGTACCTGAGGGAGCCAGATGGCGAACCGACACAGTGGTCTCCCTGCCATCCGGGAGCCTGACATGAGCATACTCTGGATTAGTGTCAATGAGTTCGACCCCCTCCACCAGCGGTTCATACTTGCTTTGTCGTACCGGGCGTTTCATGAACACTGTACCGTGGTGGGTCAGCCAGTTGGGCACCGTTTGACCGTCAACATAACGTCGTTGGTGAGTAAACATACGTTCGTGAGGAGTGGCATTTGTGGACGTGCAGAGCAAAGAGCGTATGGAATTCAGAGCGTCGGGAAGAGTAACCTCCCATCGCTCGGGGCCCAGTCCTCTCGATTTCAGCGCCAGAGTTACGGCTTTCCAAATAACTCCATTATACCGTTCCACCTGCCCGTTTCCCTGTGGGTTGTAACCCGTCGTTCGACTAGTTGCTATGCCGTGCTCTAATAGGAATTGTTTTAGCCCGGCCGACATGAAACACGGCCCTCTGTCTGAATGTATGTACGAAGGTCTCCCAAACATAGCGAAGAGGTCAGAGAGACATTTTACGACAGTGCCCGAGGTCATATCCGAGCACGGAAACGCGAAAGGGAACCTTCAATATTCATCAACAACGGTGAATATGTATCTGTTGTCTGTCTCGGTCGGCAGGGGCCCTTTGAAGTCGATGTTTAGTCTCTCGAAGGGGGAAGTAGCCTTGATCAGTCTGCCAGATGCCGCGCCATAGAATCTGGGTTTTAGTTCAGCACAAACAGGGCATGAAGCATTCATTTGTTTAATATCTTCAACAGAATAGGGAAGATTTTGTCTGCGTACGAAATGTGCCATCCTGGTTACCCCTGGGTGGCACAGAGACACATGGAGGTCTTGCAAAGCCTGACTGATTGTTGCCGAACTGTAGACCCGGGAGAAGGTATCTGCAGCAGGGTTTTCTTTCCCGGGCCGGTAAACAATGTCGTATCTGTAGCAAGCTAGGTCTATCCGCCATCTCATAATTTTTTCATTCTTAATTTTCCCGTTATTTTTCCCATCAAACATGAATGCCACGGATCGTTGGTCCGTAACGAGCGTGAAGTGGTTTCCCAGTAAATAATGTCTCCATTTCCGCAGCGCTTCGACGATGGCGTACGCTTCCTTCTCTATCGCTGAGTGTCTCTGCTCGCTTCTAGAGAGAGTTCTCGAGAAGAACGCGACCGGCCGCCCAGACTGATTAAGTGTAGCAGCTATGGCGTGATTTGAAGCGTCGGTCTCCACCACGAAGGGCACCGAGCTGTCGATCGATAAAACCACGGACTTACTGATATCATCCTTGAGATTGTGGAAAGCTCTTACAACAGCGGCATCTGGTGGGAAAGTTTTTGCAATGCACTAGGGGATGTATTTTCTCGGAGTATTGCGAAATCCATCTTGCATAGTAAGCGAACATCCCGATCACCCGGCGCATTGTTTGCAAGTCCTGAGGTGGTGGAAGCTCACGGAGCGGGCGCAATCGCTCAGGATCAGGCTTAATTGTGCCGTCGGCTATTGTGTAGCCGAGAAGGTCAATTGACCTTGCCGAGAATACGCATTTCTCGTAGTTGAGAGTCAGATTATATTTTCTAGCAATGCTCAAGAATCTGTCCAGATTCCTATCATGTTCCCTCTGATCCCTACCGCACACTGTGACATTATCCACGTAAACAAAAGTGTCTTCGAGGTTTTCATCTGAGATGATGTCGTCCATAACCCGTTGGAAGCAAGCTACTCCATTCGTGACACCGAATGGTATCCTTCTGAACTGGTAGAGGCGCCGCCCTGCCTGGAATGCGGTGTAAGGTTTGTCTTCCTCTCGGATGGGAATTTGATGATAGGCGCTCCGCAAGTCGATGGTACTGAATACCTTATAATTGGCCACGCGTTCGACCATCTCATCTATGCGCGGCAGGGGGTAGGCGTCGAGTTGGGTGAAGCGATTGACCGTTTGGGAATAATCGACAACCATCCGTTTCTTATGGTTCTGACTGCTGGTTACTAACACCTGTGCGCGCCATGGCGAATCGCTCGGTTCTATAATTCCCTCCTCCAGTAATCGCTGGGTTTCCGAAGTGATGAAATTCATGTCAGCAGTGGTATATCGCCGCGATTTGATCGCTATCGGTTTGCAGACCGGCGACAAGTTAGCGAACAGCTGGGGGGACGTCACCTCCGCGGTGGTCAACGCATTTAAAATTAGACGAGGCTTGCTTCCTCCAAAGGGTATTTCGACGCTCGTGTGCTGCTTGAGGACATTATGACCCAGAATTACGTCTGCGCACAAATCACAAATCACGAAGCACCAGTACCTTTACATCCCGATGCGTGTACCCTTTTACGTCCAATTCAACATTGCAGTACCCTCGTACGCGGGATTGTAGTGAGGTGGCGGCCATGCATACCGTATTGTCAGTCGGGTGGATTACCCATTTCCTGCCCTTCACTAGCGAGCTGTTGACGAAACTTTCAGAGCTACCGGTATCAATCAGTGCCTCAGCCATATGCCCGTTAATTCGTACGTTGATGATAGCCTTGGATAGATTCCCCGGGGAGGCTGCAGTCAATTTATTTTGCGAGTAGAGAGCCGCAGAAGTGGGTTTATTTCTCCTTAGAGTAGATTTACATACCCTGGCATAATGCCCTTTCTTGTCGCAATTCATGCATGTGGCATCTCTGGCGGGACATTTTTGACGAGGATGCCTTTTGTACCCACAAAGGAAGCATTTACCAACCGGAGCAGTTGCTGAGGAGTTTGACGAGGTCTGGGTATCCGGCTCCTCGGGTGTTTCTCCATCCCCTATGTCTGGCTGTGTCTGTGCCAGTGGGGTTCCTTGGGTTCCCATCGTAGCAGCGTTCATGAGCAGCATCGGTGTCCCAAATGACTCGGATTGCTGCTGAGCCGTATCCATCGCTCGAGCCTGATCGACTACCTTGTCAAGAGTGGGTTGCGCTTTCTCTAGTAAGCGTTGCCGTATGTGGGCTGATCTGAGTCCTTGGATGAATGCCTCCCGGGTCGCTTCCTTTCGGTGTTCCTCGGCGCTTACCGCCCGGAAGCTGCCGTCTTTTCCCAGCTGATTCAGAGCTTGCAGGAACTGATCGATTGTCTCCCCGGCTGCTTGCTTGCGTGTGTTGAGAAGATGTCGTATGTATACCTCGTTCTTGGGCTTCACGTAGAGCGCTTGCAGCACCTCGATCGCTGCTTCGTAAGTGTCGCACTCCGAGAAGAGCCTGTACACGCTGGGCGAGACATGATTCACGAGAGCGGCAAATTTGTCATCTCCCTCCGCGATGATGGTCAGATAGTGTGAGAAGGAACAGAACCAATGTGACCATTTCATTTCTGCGTCAGTCGCGTTCGGGTCTGCGTCGAACCTCTCTGGTTTGTAGATCTTGTCCATCTTTGGTTGAGAGAGCCGAGAAAATTAAATGGAATAAATTGAAATGAGAGCGAGAGATGAACCTTCAGAGTTTAGGCTTTATTCCATTTGATTAGAGCCGCTTCTGTGGGCACACCGGGGAATACAGGTTCAGCTAGGAGTACATAAGCAGTAACGTATACATGTGCAGTTAACCATTGCAGACAATCCGCGTAAGCACGGAGTTCGATATAATCTCCATTCTCACCAGTCAATGAGCACCTTCAGTTAACGAGCATCAAGTGGACAGCCGATGTCAATAGCAATGCCCCGGGGACAACCACTCGTGCCGCAGAGACCTCCCCTTATACGCGAGACGCACAACATGTGATCCCGCGTCATGTCCCTCAATTCACGTTAATTCACCACAGTGAGGAGAAAGGAAAAATGGTATTAATCAAATGAGGAATGGACACATTCAAAAGTGAACAAGGAGCTGACATTCGAGATCCCCCACCTTTTGGGTGGTATAAGATCTGTGTAGTATCAAAATTAAATATTGACCGGTTTTTGAAATGTCGTGCACACAAACCAAGATACTGAGGTAGTTGCCATGACAACATAATTCAGCCAATCACAGCCATGATCTAATCGGGTTGAGATGACCTCATGAGGAAGATATATATCTGCGATATGAAAGCTAAATGTTCAACAGGTTTTGAAATATTGTGAACACATAAGTACATGGACAGATGATCGGTCGGAGCTCATTTTAATGTCCACCGTCTCCGACCTTGTAGGAGGGGCAGGGGACAAAAATATAGGGATGGAGGGGAAAGACAAGGCCCTACTAAACACTATCTTGATAGGCCTAAATTTGGTTTCACAATATATCTACTCTAAACATGGAGATTAAAATATAACTAATCAATTGAGTAACCCTTTAAGAGTCCATTTTTGTTGTGTTTTGGCTTATAACCTTACAAAATAGGCTTTATATGTATTTGCTAACTCCCTCAAGTATCTATGGCCTGGGAATGTTGTGCCAATGCATCATTCTCTGATTAACATTTTTTGGAGTCTTGCCAATTTTTTTGGTGAGGCAGATATCCAGAAATTCACGTCTTTGGAAGGAGGGGGTTGGTGTGCTTATCACTCTGTCTCTCATTATAAGGAAGACTCAAAGTTTCTCACCATCATCACATTGTTTTCCTTGTTTTGGATGAGTTTCCTGCTTTGAATATTTTTTTTGGTGGGGAAAAGTCTTTCCACCATCCCCTACACCAAACAATTGTCAAAGTCCTCTCTTCCATTCAGCACATCAAATTTAACTACACCCTCCAATAAATCATTTTGCAAATTATAATAATTCTGCATAATGTAATCCTACCATATTCAATAAGGCAATTAATTGTATGTATGTACATCTGAAAATCAAAGAAGAAAAAAACCCCCATGGCTGGCTTCGAACGCCACCAAATTTTGGATACATGTTGGTAGTACTCAGGGTCATGTGATGGGCACAAATACCCTCCTCCCTCATGGGGGGAAGGTTTATTGGGAGAAGATTTGCCAATGCTCCTGAGGGGAGCGGGTATGTCTAGTCCTATCAAATTAGCCAAAATACTCTTTCTCCAACAGAATTGTATCGGTGTAAATGTTTTGCTAGAATTGGTTTATTTGTGCTTTGCGGACGGAGGTCATGTTTTGACCCGAGTTATCTTGCCAAAACGAAGTTTTTGCAAGATATGTTGTTATTATTATTATTTTTTTTCGTTTGTCTGTAATCATGTATAAAAAATTCTGCAGAGCACAGTTATCATTGGAAATTTTTGTAACTTCGCATATCAGAGGCCTATAGAGGTCCCTTTCAGCGCACAAAATTGAAGGTCAAGGTCACTTTGTTGCAAATCAGGGGAGTTGACGAAACCCTTATTTTTTGAGTAATTTTGATCGGATCGTCTTCAAACTTCATGGGAATATAGTTCATGGTCTGGCGCTCAGCTGATTAATTTTTGGTGGCGATTGGCCTTGACCTTCATATCTTTTTTTTTTTCTTTTTTTTTTTTGTCTGTAATCATGTATAAATCGCTCTGCAGAGCACAGTTATCATTGGAAATTTTTGTAACTTCGCATATCAGAGGCCTATAGAGGTCCCTTTCAGCGCACAAAATTTTGAAGGTCAAAGGTCAAGGTCACTTTGTCGCAAATCAGGGGAGTCGACGAAACCCTTATTTTTTGAGTAATTTTGATCGGATCGTCTCCAAACTTTATGGGAATATAGTTCATGGTCTGGCACTCAGCTGATTAGTTTTTGGTGGCGATTGGCCTTGACCTTCATGGTTAGCGCCTGAGGTCAAACATATTTGACCCCAAGGTCAAATTTTCAAGTTTTAGGAACCATATCGTGTAGTACCTCAAATTGAACACCTCTGAGTGCTTTCTCGATATGTCTAGCTTGAGACGTTATGACGTCATTTGGTGACGTTATGAGGAAAACACATATTTTTCATGGTTACTCTGTACAACGATTCTCATTGGAATCTCTCGTAGGCAGATATTCCTCAAGGAGTCGCTCCTGGTGGATAGCAGCTCTGTTCACCTCAGTGTGACTTTAAAGAAGTCACACGTGGTCACCTTTTGGCAAGATACGGGTCACCCTGCGGGTGACATTGTTTTTTTTTATTTGTTTGTCTGTTTGCTGACTAATGTCTGCAGACGGGTCACCCAGTTTAACGTCCATCCAAGGTTCAGTACATGCATTGATTAATCACTGTGCCTGTGAAACATCGTAATGACATTTTATAGCTTGGCCGAGATTCAAACCCAGGCCACATAACTTGGAGGTGTGTGTGTGTGTGTGTGTGTGTGTGTGTGTGTGTGTGTGTGTGTGTGTGTGTGTGTGTGTGTGTGTGTGTGTGTGTGTGTGTGTGTGTGTGTGTGTGTGTGTGTGTGTGTGTGTGTGTGTGTGTGTGTACCTCTTGGCTATCCTGCCAGCCCCATTGAAGACTCGTCTACTCGTATTGTGATACCAGAACACAAAACCGAGTTAAAAATAAAATAAAATTTGGAGCCACATATTTATTTCAACCACAAACATTGGGGGTGCACCAATTCAAATTTGAGGCTGGAAAATATACTTTTAATTTTTTTTATTATTATTTTTTTTAATCAGGTCATAAGGATTGCTTTGCTTTGAAAAGCCCTTTCATTATTCAATGACTATCTTGGGTCAATCCAGTTGATTTGTAAGTTGGTCTATTCTTTACTTTCAGAAATAAATCTGACTTGCATGAATAAACTCATCTGGACCGAACTCAGAGATTTGTAAAGCCTCCAGATTGATCCGCACCGCCAAATGATTGGCAGATCATGCACTTTAACATAACGGGATGTAAGGTGCTGTGCATGAGTAAGAATAATGAAAATAGGGACCATATAAATAAATGCAAGGGCAGTCTTGGAGTATATCACAGAGGAGAAATATCTGGCAGATTGCATTAAATGTGATACTTTAGCAGATAGCATAGTGCTAGGTAGCTATAAGAAAAGTTAATACAGTTTTGTGTTTTAAAGTATTTACAGGGGATTAGTTATAAACCAAAAAATGTAGTGTCAACAGACTTTACCAAGCTCGTAGCCTTAGAGTAAGAGCGTCCGCTCTGATTCTGGAATGTTGGTGGTTCAACCCTGACCCTGGATGATTCGTACCAAAGGGTAAAAATGATACATGCTGCTTTCTTGCTTGACGTTCAGCATTTGCAGGATAGCATCGATAAACCCCATGGGTTGGCAATGATGTGGAGAAGAAAATTCCTTCTTCATTGCCCTATGCTGGTGAAACACTGAGAAGTGATGTCATTTTCTCCTGTGCTCAGTGACTTTGTTTGGAGGTGACTTCAATGTTGTTTCATGTATTTACTGTATCTGCATGTGTGTGCTTGATTTGTGCTGTATTTCTTCCAGGATCCATAGACCCTGTAGAAAAAAAACTGCACAGGTATTTAGTGAGGCATCACCTCAAATATTGTGTACAGGTTTGGTCGCCCCCTTTGAGGAAGGACGTAGTTGCAATTTGCAATATCCCATTGTTGTCACATACATGAATGGATTGAATCGTGTAGTGTAGAGATGTCAATTTTATTTCACTGGTAAGACCACTTACTGTTACGTGTCACATGCCTACTGGCTACTATATGAATTCAATCCAGGTCCATTTCTGTAGGACCATAGGAGACAACTTTTCAGGCCATGAGATAATCCTTTCCATACTAATGAAGGCTAGTAAGCTAGAAACATGACTAACTTCGGGGCCTTGATGAGCGCTCAGCATAGACACTTCTCAGATAATATTACACCATCCTTTTGAGTCTTTGTTGGCTGCAGTTGGATCTTATCTGATTGTCTCAAACCATAGTTGTTTTGGGGCAGCCTTGAGGGCAGCACCAGCCAGCTTGGGTTAGATTGAAGTGATACACCTGGTAAGATGATCGGTTAACCAGCACGTGATGGTTTCCATACTAATGGAGGTGTTTGTGGAAAAGCAGGGACAAGGCAATGGGCTGTTTGGTTTGGTGTCAAATCTGTAAGCTTGTGATGTGTTTACCAATGGTAGTTCTCCAGTTATCTGAGCCATTCCATGTCGAATACATAGTCTGCGCAGGTTTGCTGCAGTGGTTCATGCCCACGTCTCCAACCCATACAGGAGGATAGAGAGCATGAGCGCACAGTACTTCTTGATATATATATATATATATATATATATATATATATATATATATATATATATATATATATATATATATATATATATAGGCCCGGCGAGGAGGAGTGATGTAAGCACCATTTTTTTTTTTTTTTTAATGATATGATTATGATAGGCTCGGATGATAGGGAAAGGGTTAAAATAGTGCTATATGGCATCAACTCCAAAATGGCCAATGTTGCCCTCACATCACTCCTCCTCCTGGCGCCATATATATATATATATATATATATATATATATATATATATATATATATATATATATATATATATATATATATATATATATATATATATATATATATATATATATATATATATATACCGGGCGTAGTGGCGTGCGCCTGTAATCCGGCTACTCGGAGGCTTGGGTTGGAGGATCGCTTGAGGACGGGGGCTCTGCACTGGGCAGGGTGCAGAGCAGCCTGGAATCATGGCGAAACCCAAATCCTGATCCCTGTGTCGTAAGAGGCGACCAGGGTTGCGTCAGGAAGGGCATCCGGCGTAAAAAACCTGTGCCAAATCAGTATGTGGATCATAACGGATGATCCGCTGTGGCGACCCCTAACGGGAGCAGCCGAAAGATGAACAACAACATATATATATATATATATATATATATATATATATATATATATATATATATATATATATATATATATATATATATATATATATATTATCTTCTTCTTCTTCTTCTTCCTCTTTCGGCTGCTCCCGTTAGGGGTCGCCACAGTGGATCATCCATATGATCCGCATCGTGATTTGGCACATGTTTTACGCCGGATGCCCTTCCTGACGCAACCCTGGTCGCCTCTTACGACACAGGGATATGGTACACCTATTTTAACCGGGGTATACACCGGCCCAGTACACTGGTACTCATTTCGCCGACCTCGGAAGGATGACAGGCTGAGTCAACCCCCTGGTGTATTAATTCAGTGGCCCAACGGGGCTTGAACTCAGGACCTCTTGGATCCCAAGCCGGTGCCCGAACCACTGCGCCAACACCAGGATATATATATATATATATATATATATATATATATATATATATATATATATATATATATATATATATATATATATATATATATATATATATATATATATATATATATATATATATATATATATATATATATATATATATATATATATATATATATATATATATATATATATATATATCCATTGGATGCCCCTCTTGTGGAAAAGCGATCCACACAGATGGCTGAGGTTCCCCGCTACTGCTTTGGTGATACAGAAGTGATGTCACCAGAGACAGTGCTAGCTTTGTTTATTTACAGAACCGAGATACCTGAATTTGTCGATGTATTGCACTCATTCGCCATGGATCTCTGATTCTTTGTCTTTAGCAGACTGACTAAAATCGAAAGTTGACAAGCACTGCTTTGTTTTAACTGTAATCTATGTACAGTATTAAATTATGCAGATTTTTCCATCAGTCTGTCTGTAACACTCTTTTCTTCTCTGGAATATTATGACAGCGCAACACCTCACGCTTGTCTAGGCCTCTATGGACATGCATGTCATCCTGGCGTTTACGGCTGTGTTGTTCATGACTCGATGAGAATTTCATTTTGTAACTTGGGGGAAAAAAAATAACAAATAACATCTGATCTCTGGGAACATATTGTTGCGGGGCCGAGTTTCGGCGGTGAGCGCGACCGCTAGATGGAACAGTAGAGTCGGCTCCACCGAACAACCGGAATTCAGATCGTCACACTCGGATAACTCCGAAGGTACGGGTTCCTTACAGGACCGTGAATCGTCAATAAATCCACCGTGTGGGCACGGTTATTTGCCAAACTTCAAAATACCTAGAGGCCCACGTGGCAGACTACCGAGTATTCACACCCTCGACGGAGCTCGAACGGGACGAGTAGTCGCCGTGCTCGACCCGTGCGTAACCCGAGCGGATGATTACTGAGGTCCCGTCATTCCAAATGTACTTCTACAGCAGCAATAGCCTTTTTAATCACCCAACACGCACCGTGTTAAACCAATGAAGAAAACACAGAAACGAGCTGATACATTCAAAAATGGATATTTATTTACAATAGGTGGGGAGGGAACACATGAAGGGCAGAGTTATCCAACTATAAGAAATGCAGTATGTACAAGGCAAAAAGCACTTAACATTTCCTACGTAAAGATGGGCCCACAGACAGACGCACACCCAAAAGAAACGAAATGGACCTTTTCCGCCTCGTGCGGTCTTTGACGTCCTGGATCGGAGGGACTCAAACCCGCAGCTCAATGCCGCTGCAAGCACCGGGTACGGAGGACAGCGTCGGGCTCCTGCACGCTCCTCCTGCACGCGACAAGCCAGAAGACCAGCAGCGACACGCGACCAGAAGACTGGCAGTGACACGAGACCAGAAGCTGCGGACACCGCGCCGTCCCATCTATCTCTTTTTCTGGAGGGAGGGGCTTCTTCTTCTCACCACTCGCCTCTCCATTGGTCGGTTCCATCGTGCGATTCGCTCGTCACCCCCGTGAATGGCCAAAAGGGGCACCAAGTCCGCTGATTGGACCGGGGGGGGGGGAGGGGGCGTGACGGCTGTTGTTCCGGACCGCCCCCCAAACAGGCAGAGGAATATCATCCTGCGTGGGCTGTGCTCATTGGCCGACCGCCGGGGAACTTGCTCGCATCTCCTTGATTGGGCGAGAGAGACATCAGGGTTTCGTGAACTCCGCCCACGTATGTGCTGACACGCACGTGTGCAATGGTGCCGGTGGAGGATGGTGGGAGGAAGCGAAGGCAGGTGTCGTCGTTGTTGTTGATGTAAAAATCCTAACTATCAAAATAACTTCGCAGCGCATGTATGTAATTCCCATTAGACGCAGGTAGGGAGCCTGAACTAGAAACACACACTTATCTAAATAACTGTTCTATAGGGATCTGAATGTTGAGTGTTCATGGCTTCCAGATTCGCAACAATATAACAGATTCATAATGTTGTTTTTTGGCGAATAAGTGTGTGTCACTAAAATTAACGCTGCGTTATTAGCAGTAAACAAAATGTTTCTGGAATTAAAAACAATGAAAATATTGACAGTCATTAAACTGTATTACTGTAATATAACATGTCTAAGTTATGATGATCGATGCTGGTATCCCACAAACACCTGCTCCCTATGGGAGCTGCAAGAAACATCCCTCCCCTCCACCCCAGTGAAATTAAGTAGATGGACTGAAATAATGTGGTGTTGATTGAGCACAGGCAAGATGGATAAGTTCCTCATGTCACACAGTTCCTTGCATATTCTTGCATACATGTCCTTTGTAAAGAAATGAAACATAAAAGAAAATATCAATCCATGTTTTTCTACAAGTGATGATGTCCCTCTGGTTTGCCATTTTGCAACAATTTGCTGTGATATTTATCAAGCCATCAATTCCCTTATGACTTTGTCGTTAACTTGTTATGATCACAGTAATTCAAATATCTGATGTCCATAGATGATTGAGTTGTGCTGGGAGTGAGAGGAGGAAGGCTTAACTTAGTGGGAAATGGAATGAGAAAGAAACATTATTTAACGCTTCATTATGAACATACAACTTAATGTTTCATTAACCGACAATAAGTTTTCAATGAACAAAGGATTGCAATTCCATATTGATCCCATTAATTACTTGCTTTCTTCTCTCAGCAGATGATGACCCCCTCAGAGCGGGCTCGGGCACTGGAGGGTGATCCTTCCGGTCCATATGTGGCGGTGGATGCACCACCAGGCCTGTTGCGAGTTGACTTTCCTGGTGCAGACACCTTACCACGTCTCTTTTCCCAGACAGTGCAACGCTACCCAAAGGCCGATTGCCTTGGAACCCGTGAACTCATTCGTGAGGAGAATGAGACTCAGCCAAATGGAAGGGTCTTCAAGAAGGTCAGGAATTTGAGTTCAATGCTTCAACGTGGAGGAAAATAAATGATATTTACGTGAGCCCCATCATTTAAAAACTCAATACAACTATTAACTTTTTACAAGCTAAAGACTTTCCTGGAGAAAGGTCATATTGGGTTGTAAAACTGACATTAATAAAGCTGTGTTCAAGAACGGAGCTGTTTAAACTATTATTCTTCAAGGTCACAATATTTGCATCGAAGACATAGTTTAATGTATGGATTCACAATTTTGTGAATCATTAAATGTACTCTACTTGTGGGTACTGCCACCCTCAAGGCAGGAGTACCCTTCTCGGCTCACCTTCAATGGGACAATGTGCTTTGGCACATCTTGGAGATGCACTTTTAATTTTTATCGTTTTTGAAATAAATTTTATTGATCACAACATATCATACTCCATCTTAAGATAAAGGAAGTTTATTTGTAATACCGGCTACTACCAAAGGCGGTGCTATTTCCTTCTCATACAAATATACAGATAGTGGACAAAAAATGGAAACACCAATATAAAGTTGCTTCAAGGGCGTTGTGCCACCACGTGCAGCGTCTGGAATTCTGCAGAGGGATGTGGCACCATTCTTCCATGAGGAAGTCAGTCAACTCACACCTATTTGATGGAGGTGGAAAATGCTGTCTCAGGCGTCGTTCCAGAATATCCTATAAAAAATGCTCTATTGGGTTCAGATTTGGTGACTGAAAAAGCCATGACATATGGAAAACATCAGCGTCATGCTCATCAACCCATTTGGTGACTACACTAACTGCTCTTTGGGTGGGGGATTTACCATCCAGGAAGACACTTCTCATGGCAGGAACGAAATGCTGCAACATGGGGTGAAGATGATCACTCAATACCATTAAGTAGCAATTGGTATTGACCTTGCCTTCTCAAGGAATGACTGCACCCAAATCATGCCAGGAAAATGTTCCCCATAACATTACAGAACCACCAGAACCCTTCACTTTTGGAACCAAGCACTCAGGGTTGTAGAGTTCTTTTGGTTGGCGCCACACGTGCACACGTCCTTTCGTTGAGAACATGGTGAACGATGATTCATCTGACCATATCACATCTCTCCACTGCTCGGTAGCCTGTGCTTTTTGCACCCCTGGAATCGTAAACATACATTTCCTCGTGTGATGAGTGCTTTATGCACTGCATCCCAATTATGGTATCCTGCTCTGTTGAGTTCTCGGCGGACCGTTTTTGATGACACTGGCTGCTTGCGCCTCAGGTTGAAATTTACAGTCAATTGACCTTTGCCTTGCACTTCAAATTGATGCAAGGATATCATGATTCTGGAGTATGCACTTCCACCCACTGTTGCCCTTTGCTGACAATGTCTTTCCTTTGGAGTTTCATGCCAACATCACCTTAGACACTGTTGCCGATGAAACATCAGCAAGTTGAGCAGTCTTTGAAGCTCCTGCCAATGCGCCCCAACAATCACCCCCTCTTTCAAAGTCACTGAGGTCTCCTCTTGCAGCCATGCTCGCCATAATTATATGCAACCAGGCCTTTGCAGCATTTTTTTTATACATGACCCTAAGCATGGTGGGATGTTATTTGCTTAATTAACATGGGACACACCTGTGTGAAAGCCATTTTTTCCATTGCCAATATACTTGGTGTCCATTTACCCAGGTGTTTCCATTTTTTTATTTTAAATATGTTATCTGCTCTGTTATCGAAAAATTACTCTTGGTTTCTCACCAATTGTAATGTCCCTTATTATTCTGCTGAAATCAGTTGCTAATGCTCATTGCATTGGATGTGTATGGTTGAATTTGATCGTCACTGTTGGAACTCAATTTTGCACCAGTGGATTATTGTTCTTTTATTTATCCCAATGATGCAGCCTGTGATCTCTATGTACATTAAAAAAAATCCTCTTTGCAAATCTTTATAAATATTTTCAAGTTTGTGTACATGCATTTGTACGTTATTCTTTCACCGCCGAACCATAGCACCGAGAGGTCGCAGATTTTGGGTGTAGGTACTTCAGAATCTGGGCAAGGTTTTAAGCTACCACACATCCATTCTTGATGTCCGTTTTGAGGCCAGCAAAAGCCACTATAAAGTTTATATTGTGTGTGGAGGCAGGTAAGAGGTAACCACCATGAGGCCAAAATCTCCATCGCTTTTCAATGTCCAACACGTTCCAAAACCACCATCGGGAAAGCTCACCCAGCCGAGCAGCACTGGGAGGCCCCTGCGAGTGCTAATTAATGGGGAAAAAAACATTACTCTCCCTGAGTTGATAATTTTTTTTGGCCTTTGAACAATGACTCTTGCACGTGTATAATTTCTGCACCAAATCATGGTCTCTATATCTTTTGTCAATCAATGCATAGTGAAACTGGATGATTTTAATTTTTATTTTTTTGTATACACTGTCGAGGCTTGTATGAGAGCGAACATACAGAACATACAACAAGGGGAGCAGGAGACAAGAGCGATGGGAGAGGGAAGGAAAAAAAAACAGTGGGGAACAGAGACATGAGATCTGTGGAAGGGACAGGGATGGGTGCGGGGAACATGGGGTAAGCAAGATGGACACGACAGGGACTTTCAGGTCCTTACACGACGGGGGCTTTCTGAAAGGAAAGTAGGGAATTTGAAGGAGTTGGGCTTCGGGTGGATTAGTGGGGGTAGAAAAGATGATGGTTTTGGATGGGAGAAGATAAGAGATGGTGGTGAACAGCTGTTTTGAAGACCTGGAAGGAAGAGTGGGATTGAAGAGAGTTTGGGAGTTTGTTCCAAAGACGAGAAAAAAGAGGAATGAAAGGGTGAAGGTGAGCAGTGATTCTTGATTTTGGTTGTTTTACCAGAAGGGGTTTGCTGGTGGACCTTGAGCGCCCTATGGATATATGGGGTCGACATTTCTCAGACAGAGTGGCCGGGGGGGGGGGGGGAGGGTGGTGAGGCCAGAGAGGAGACTGTAGAAGACAAAGACCACCGACCTGCCTGTGGTGAGGGAGTGAGAGAGTCAAAGTCTCGGCCTCATCACGTGAGATACCAATGATTTTATCCAGATCTGCAGAGAGTGAAGAGGCTGCTGTTTGCTGATCTGAGCGATGACAGATGGTATGGCAGAGGGTGGAATCATCAGCAAAGAGATAGAGGATTTTCCAGAGTCGGACAGGTCATTGGTGAAAACCAGAAAAGCAAGGCCCAGGACACTACCTTGAGGAATTCCAGCTTGGACAGGAAGAGGAGATGAGAGAACTCCATTAAGGGACACGTTGGCAGTGTCAGGAGAGGAAGTCTGCGAGCCATGAGTGGAGACGCCCTTGGATACCATAGGAAGAGAGTTTGGTGAGCAGAGCAGGGTGTCAGACCAAATTGAAGGAACGCAATATGTCTCGCTCTCTTTTCTTGTCTGGCATTGAGGATCTCCATCCATTGTTGGGAGAGCGCAAACAGCATATCCAGGGTAGAGTGACCTGGTCTGAATCCAATTTGATGATCAGAAATCAAGCCATTGGAAAGGAGGAAGGATTTAATGTCTGAAGTGATGATTGATTCCATAACGTTGCTGATGATTGGGAGAAGGCTGTTGGTCTGTTGTTGCAAGTATCTGTTTTAGCACCTTTTTATGCAGAGTGGTAGTGTTTGCTGATTTCCAAGCAGATGGCAGATGACCTTGATCAAATGAGAGGGGGAATAGAACAGAGAGAGGGTGAGCAAGAGCAGCAGAGCAGGTTTTTAGGACACGCGGTCTGATGCCGTCTGGACTGGTTGCAGAATCTGAGTCGAGGTTTGACAGCAAGCTCTCCACCTTGTCAGGAGAAAAGGACACAGAGTCCAGGGACAGTTGGGTGCGACTGGGTAAGGTGGGTCCAGAAAGCGATGGGTTTGGGACACAAGATTTATAAGCAAACACAGAGTTTAGGCATTCAGCCTTTTTACATGCAGTGTTCACGTTCACGTGGATGGGAGGCGATGGTGATTGTGCCTGCATTAGGTTGACTGTTGTTAATTTTGTGATTCATTTTAAAATGTATTCACTCCATTTTGGTGTTTCAGCTCGTCCTAGGTGAGTTTCGGTGGCAGTCATTTGAGGTCATCTCCCGTAGGGTTACAGCCCTAGGACTCGGGCTCGCATCATTGGATATCGAGCCTGGCAGCCCCGTCGCCATCCTGTGTGAAACTCGTGCAGAATGGATCATTGCTGCACTGGCCTGCTTCCAGCGCAAATATCCGGGTCGGTGCTTTGTATCCTCGTCAGTGTTTCTGTCTGCAAGACGACTTTTCAGTCAGAGTAAATGCCGAGGCAGCCATCCAGAATGTGAACTGACAGACACCCTTTTATTACTGTATCATTTATCTTTACCTCATATTGCGCCCACATTCACAAACATCTTTCACCCCTCCTCTTCCCATGTTGACGAGATGCTGCTTGGGCAGTTGTGTATTCCTGCCCAATTAAGCGATGGCTCTCTATTAGGGTTTCTCAAGCTCGTTCTTCCTTTCTACTTGTGTTAGCCCTCCTTCTCCTCCACTGCCTGCATTGATGTTTTAATTGCATGATTGTGTGATTTGCTGTTTCCAAATCTTTCAGCGTCTGACCTAGCTTATGTCTCGCCGAGCTGAGTTCCAACCCCCACTCACCACCCCACCCTTTATGCATGACATCTTTATTTTTCTTTTCTTACCAGCTTCCCTTTTTCAAACTCTCATACACACACATTTTATTATTATTATTATTATTATTATTATTATTAATATTATTTTAAATCTTTGTTGTTTGCATGCAGTGGTGACTCTTTATGTGAGTCTGGGAGAGGAAGCTATCGCCCATGGGCTCATTCACAGCAAGGTCTCCCACCTCTTCACCAGCACTAAGCTCCTTGAATCGAAAGTTGAGGTACGTCACATGTGCAGATCCATGAATGCCACTCTGTTCCCACAGACACGCACATATAATTGCCTCCAGGGTGGCGAGGGTAGTTTTAAAGTGGAGTTTGTAATCTCTTTTGGTAAGTCCACTTCCCCAGTCATTACCACACCCTGTGGCCTGTCAGCTAATAGCCCCCCGCCGCCACAAGCACAGCGCAGCGCAGCACTGGCAGTTGAGGTGAAGTGTGAAAGTCCGTTAGGATTTTGCAACATTGACAGGAAACCTCACATTGTAAATCAATGTACAGATTAATGGAAATATGTGACCCATATATTGCAGCACTAACGTTTGAACAAATGTGATGTGTGATGAAAAATGAGCATCACACTCTTGTGGTTATTGGTTCCCTTCCGTTTTCATCAGAGGGGACTGGAGGTGTGCCGTCAGTCTGTCCATCCATCCGTTCCTCCTGTGGTTTTTCAAACTTTTCCCATACCCCTTAACACATTCAACTGAAACTTGGCGCATGGCTTTATTATGATAAGTTGCAGAACGAGTTGAAGTTTCAGCACGTTTCGTCAATTTTTCAGTTATTCCCTTTTTTGGACTTCAATAATATCACGTATTATACATGGGTCAGTTTTTAGGTGCCCTGACTCTGCCCCACTGTTTTACACCCATGGGCCGGACAGCTGGCCTGATTCCATCCCAATTAAAATCATGCACCACCATTCCCTGAAACAGCACAGATCGGCAGGTCTTGGTCCTGAGGCCTGGGCGTTGGTCCATGGCCCAGTGCAATTGGAATGATCCCAGGTATATAACCATGATTGATTATATTATATACGCATAAGCCGTACGCATGTTTTTACTTCCTGTATGTACATCGGGTTATTTTTATTTTTATTTTCAGCACCGGCGCGCCATTATATACCGCTCAAATAAACGAACATTCATTTGGACCGGTAGGGGACATGTATTGCAAAGCAATTCTCGCTCTTTCTGGTTATGTATCGTACATGTATCAACAGCTTTATTTATTTCATAATTGTTGGAATGACCTTTTTTATACATGATTGTGCTTGGCAGATGATGTGAGCATATGAAGAGTGTGGGTTGATTTAAATTATGTGGTCTATGCAGGAAATGAAGGCTGATGCATGTTGATGATCGACCTTTTAATGAGCTGATGGAAACTACAAATATTTAATCAACAACCTTGTGAAATGTTTGAACTTGTCTTCGAAATGTTTGATTCCTTCTACAGGGGATTTTTGGCCAGGTTCCTACGCTGCGTCATGTGTTTTGCGTAGACCCGGTGGTTTCGACCGTCAAGCCCACACCTGGCATCACGATATACACCATGGTGGAGGTGGAAGCACTGGGAGCACAGTACAAGGAGGGTACGATGTAGGATCGTTTGAAGTTTGAGAAATATGTGAAATCCTCTCTCTCCTCTCTCTCCTCTCTCCTCTCTCCTCTCTCCTCTCTCCTCTCTCCTCTCTCCTCTCTCCTCTCTCGTTTCTTTTTTTTTTTTTTTTTTTTTTTCTCTCTCTCTCTCTCTCTCTCTCTCTCTCTCTCTCTCTCTCTCTCTCTCTCTCTCTCTCTCTCTCTCTCACTCTCTATCTCTCTCTCTCTCACTGTCTCTCTCTCTCTCTCTCTCTCTTTCTCTCTCTCTTTCTCTCTCTCTTTCTCTCTCTCTTTCTCTCTCTCTTTCTCTCTCTCTTTCTCTCTCTCTTTCTCTCTCTCTTTCTCTCTCTCTTTCTCTCTCTCTTTCTCTCTCTCTTTCTCTCTCTCTTTCTCTCTCTCTTTCTCTCTCTCTTTCTCTCTCTTTCTCTCTCTCTTTCTCTCTCTCTTTCTCTCTCTCTTTCTCTCTCTCTTTCTCTCTCTCTTTCTCTCTCTCTTTCTCTCTCTCTTTTTCTCTCTCTCTCATCATGACTTTGGAACTTTGTGCTGTTTTTCAAGCTGTCCCAGCTATCGAGCCAAAGCCTGAAGATCTTGCTGTCATCATGTATACTAGTGGTTCAACAGGTCTTCCAAAGGGTGTCCTACTCTCTCATGCCAACTTGGTTGCTGCTTCAGCGGGACAATGTTCCCGCATACCAGGCCTCGGGTGTGTTTTTAATTATTTTTTTTTTTGTGATGACTGGTTGTTGAGCTGATTGGAGGAAGCTTGGTAGTTATTTATTTGTTTTTATTTATTTATTTGTTTTTATTTATTTATTTATGTTTTTGAAGAGCTGATGAAAGAACATGAGTGGCTAACACACTAACAGTAGTGCAGGGAAGAACAAGCCAAGACACTGACAAACAGGACAGATAATTGCAGGTTGAGAGAGGGGTGTTGGCAGGAGGGAGGGAGGGGTGGGGGGGGGTGTTTTTGGCGAGGGTCAGTTTGAATAAAGTTTGAGTTGGCATGGAGGATAATACAGAATGCCAGTGGGTTGCTATCCTAAAGGATTGGATTAGGTGAAGGATAGTGTAGTGGGGAGAAAGAGGGGGAAACATTCAAACATTCTACCATATTTTGCAAATGCAATATATAGATTTCCCTGATCATTGGCTCCATTGAGCGGTGTTCTACCTCATTTTAACAGTGCATTGTATAAAAGCTGTACTTGTGCATTGCTTGCAAGGGTGTCGCATTATGGAGTACACAATCCATGGGAGGCACCATTTTTCCCATTTAAATGCAGATGGATAACTATGCTATCATTTGATTTTTATCAACACGTTTGTGGACTGGTTCATTGGTCACCTATACTCGACCACCAAATAAAATGTACGAGATGTGGAAGTTAATTAGATTCTAGATAAATTCAGGATTATATTAATGTTAAATTAAAAATGCAAGTTGGCATCGACATGGCCTGGAATTTTTGTTCCTTCCTCTCAATCCCCCTATCTTTGTTCCCCTTCTGCTCCTATGCCATTCTTCCTTCCCCTTTTTCTCACACCTTGCTTCTGAATGCTGAGATTGTACATTCAGCTTGATGCCGGACCATAGAGTGCTTGGATGTCCATTGTCTGCAGATGCACTGACACGTACGTGGGATATCTTCCCTTGGCTCATGTACTGGAGCTTGGTGCTGAGCTCTCATGCCTTGCATATGGCTGTCGGATTGGTTATTCATCACCACTCACCCTCACCGACCAGGTAACCTTCTACAGGACTTGGTCGCCTCATGTCATCCATCTTATGTTTTGAGGATATTGATGTGAAATGGAACATGGTTTGAGTTTGGTTTCCCAAAATATTTCTGATGTGTTTATTACTTATTATATTTTATCCAAACGTATTGTTTGGGTTACATTGTCAGTCCTCGTTTATTACAGTCGAGCAAGATTAGAAAAGGAGCTCGAGGGGACTTGTCATTGCTGAAGCCCACACTTATGGCTGCTGTACCGGTATGATGTTTGGAAATTCCGCAGGCCCTTCTGCTTTAGAATTCCAGTCCGAGTCCCTTTACTTCCTTGTTTTGTGGTTCACTGATGATTTTTACGTTAACTTGCTGTTTTGGTGGCAGGAAATCTTTGAACGGATTAAGACATCTGTGTTTGAGAGGGTTGCAGGAATGGGTGCAGCTCAACGTTCGGTGTTTCACCTCGCCTTTTCCTACCGCCGAGAGCAACTGCTTCAGGGTCGGAACTCGACTTTGTTCAGTAGGTGGGTGAGAGAGGGTTGTTGCTGGTACAAAAGAATCACAAGTTGAGATTGCAGTGTACTGCCAATTTCAAGTCCTGGAGCATTTCCACTTTTTGTGCCCTATTCATTAGTCCTGCAGTGCAATAGTCGATGTGCCACCCTTCTCTCTTCTGACGACATGATGGCAGAAACTGGAGTTGTTTATGAATACTTTCTCCAGATTGGAAATTATAAAACCTTTTTGTGCAATCTTAAAAAAAAAAAAAAAAAAAAAATATTATTTATTTATTTATTTATTTACATTAGTCATTTCCGTTTGCTTGCATGCGTTGACCCATTTTATTTCTAAATTCGTTTTTATTTCTGCTTTGTTGTTTAATCCTGGCTGGTATGTCAAATCTATTCATCATTTTGTTTTGGAGGAACCTGTCTTTTTCAACATTCCTGTTGGACTTTGAATTTGGCTGCTTTTCTTTCTCAAAACCACGACTCTCCCTGTCGTTCATCGAGGCCTTCCTCCTGAAAGCCTGATCATCCCATCAGCACTCTAACGGTCTTTATTTCAATATTGTTCGCTTAATTTCAATCCAAACAAAAAGGTGTACATACCATGCTACCCCCCCCCCCCACCCCCTTGTCCCCAGGATTGTGTTTGGCCGTGTCGCAACTCTCCTTGGGGGCAGGCTGAGACTCTTGCTGTCAGGTGGTGCTCCTCTTGCCTTGGAAACTCATATATTTATATCCATCTGCATGTCCTGTCCAGTACTCATCGGATATGGACTTACGGAGACAAGTGGAGCCTGCACTATCACAAATGGTTTGTCTACATAGATAGTTTCATTGGCTGAATATCTCATGTTCTTTTAACGTAATCAGAGACTTTTTTTTTTTTTACCAGATAATGAGCAAACTGACCACCATATTTTATTTTGTTATTTTATTTTTCCTCTCCAGGAAAGGAGATGGGTGCTGGGCGGGTGGGTGTTCCATTACCCTGCTGTAAAGTTCGCCTGCAGGACTGGAGTGAAGGTAATGTGCTTACCTTTTGCAGCATCTCCATTGAAAAGACGAAGCACAAAGGAAAATCTCATTGATTGGGAAATTTGGTAATCTTTAATTGTTTACCAGTTATAAAAGTCACCAAATGCATTTTGCAATATTCCACCACTGGAATTTATTAATTCCTGTGCAGCACCTAACCCGCTGGTTGGATAAGTTCCTGGATTGTGTCTTCTCAGCTGACGCAATACCCCCTGTAGGCTGTCAGGATGGCCGAGAATTATGCATACTCACCTGTGAGCTGTCCAGACTGGGTTTGAATCTCGGCCCAGCTCTGTCATCCTTGTGTCTCGCAGGAAAGGCGAGGCATCAATGTGTGTGCCGTCCCTCCGACGTTAAACTGGGCGTCCCATCTGCTAGCACCAGTTGGTTGATGTTAAAGATCCCACGAAGTCCTTTGCGAAGATTAGGCGAGCCATCACCCTCCCTGGCCGAATTCCTGCTCGAATCTACAGGGCAATGCATCAGCGGCACAGTCGCGCTCCTGGCAATGATGCAACCAGCAGTGTCCCCTGTAGTTTTAGGGTCAGAATTTGGAATTTTTCCAGACGATGATTCGCTACTCCTTGTAAATTAAATAAATGGATTTGATACACCGTGGTACCTTTAACATTCACCCACCTAATGTCAGCTATATGCGTTCCTGGGTTAATGTCCCATCCAACTGATAGTGCAACCATTGATGCAATGCCCTGTTGATGAAACACCAGGGTGAATGTTTATTGTTGGGAATTTAAACCTGGACTAGACATCTCAAAAGTGACTAATACTGCTGAGCTATCCTCTGAACCTGAGGCAATCTAATATAATCAACACTGAAAACAATTTACTGTATTTGACCCTGTGAATTAGTAAAAGCTTCAGCTTGCCATTATAAAAACCAAGTCTCAGACCCTAACTTGTTTTTTGCCCCTTTTGAAATTTTGTTTTTGAGAATGTTCATGTTAATTTCACCCCCATGCCAACTTGCATATTTGATTAGGAGGCTACACCAGTCAAGACAAGCCAAACCCAAGGGGAGAGATAGTGGTTGGAGGCCCAAACGTGGCCTTGGGCTACCTGAGATATTCGGACTCCAGCGGTTTGGCGGGATTTGAGGCTGATGGAGAGGGAGAACGTTGGTTCCACACAGGGGATGTGGGTGAAGTCCAGGCAGATGGATCCATCAAGATTATTGGTATGTTTGCCAGTGATCTTTTGTTTACACCAATTTGTTTTTTTTTGTTGTTACTTATAAAGTAAAGGTAATGATGTACATACTAAATGTACACCTGATACATTGCTGCCTTTCTTAACATCACCACCTGGGAGATAACTGGATTGATCACTTAACAGGGCTGTAACAGTTCAGCACTATTCTTAACGCTAATATTATCATGGGCAGATTTGATTCTGGAATATGGGATGCACAGGAGAATGGACGAAAGTGTAGCAGTGTGTGTGGTCATTCCTGTGAATGGCCAGGAGGCACAGCGCTGGTCTGGAGATGCCCAAGTACAGACATGGCTTCATACCTCTCTCCTGGTCCGGTGTCACTCTTGTGTCTCTTCAAATCGTGCGAGGATCTCCGCAGCTAGCGCTGTCCTTCACTGTACGATTCTGGCAGAGTGTCCCGCCTGTGCTGTGTGTTGCTTTCTCGATCACTATCCCTGGCTGACTGTGTATGAGTGTTGCTGCCTTTTATATGCATGCCTCTAGCCCACTCCCCACCCTCCTTGCTGGATTTGTCTCGCACTTGCTCACAGTGCCGAGGGAACACACGTTGATGCACCATTTATAAAACCCACCCAAGAGGTTTGAACGAGCACACATGGAGAACTCAATGTTGAGGTGCAATAAGTAGACAATGGGGGTGATTTAAGAACTCGTAATAGGCGTCCACAACCATCCTTGACCATGTTGCGGAATGTCAGCTGAGGCCCTCGTTTTTTTTTTTCCCCACCTTCACTTTTTCACCTTTATTTGATTTTAAATTAAATTTAAATTAAAATTCTCCATAACCGCTTGAGTGATCCACAGAAACGTTCACATCGGAATGCCGACCCATGGAGAATTATTGAACAACATTTTATGATGATTGAATGGAAAATGTAGCTGGAGTTCCAAGTTCCAAAAACAAAAAAAACAGAAGAAGAAATCTGTTTTCTCTCGGCATGGGTTGCGGGGTGTTTCACATATCAGGAATTGATGGACTTGACCTCGCTTCGCTCGGCCTCCACCAAATTGCATGAATGAAAGATGCGAGGGTGAGAATGACAGGGAAGCTCACTTGACATCCCATTCCGGTCGATGCTAATTGGGGTTTACAAACACATGAATGCTCATTAAGGCTTAATTGATATATAATTAACACCCAAGTCATTTTCGTAACAATATATTAGTAGAACCGGGTCTCCCGAAGGTGTGACCAAGACTGCTGGAGATGAACACCCAGAACACCCGAGCAGAGTTCTGCACATGTGCAGCATGTCTGTGGTGCAGTGAGTTAAGAATGAAATAATCAGGCCTGGGTGTCTGAGCTCAGCACGTGTTTGGATAAATGATAGTTTGGTTAAGCCAAAGGGTGAATCCGCAGCTCAAAAACCACAGCGACAATTGCATAAAATTATGGTGATTTATTAATAATTATAATGATGCGGGCACAGGAAAGCGAATAATAAGAGAAGGCTATACAGGAACCCAATGTTACATTTGTAAACTAGAACGGCAACTGGGTAGAGCGCATACCTCTACCAGGCTGAACAGTTCACATGTTGGATCTGGATCCGGAACTCCAAAATATAATTGGCCTGTTCTTGTCACTTACCCAACTCATCCACCAACTTTCCTCTGATTTCGTCCACAACTTTTTTTTTAGATATTTTGCTATAATATATTGTTTTTGGCCCCATCTCTCAGTGGTGAAGAATCGCTTAAAAAAATTAACAAATTCTCCTATCTGGATTTGGATTCTGATCTTTACCAGAATCAATTCATCCTTTCCCATGCACCCGATGTCCTCCAAGTTTCGTCCGAATCTGCCCACAACTTTTTGAGACGTTGTGCTATATATCGTTTTAGGCCCTACCTCTCAATGGTGAAGAATCGCTCAAACATTATACGATTCGAAACCGGATCTTCACCAAAATCTAATCATTTAATCCTTGCCACACACCTCATGTGTCCACCAAATTTCGTCGAAATCCGTTCACAAGCTTTTGAGAAATCCTGTTCAAAGACAAACAAACAGGGGGTGAAAACATAACCTCCGTCCATTTTTGGTGGCGGACGTAACAAAACAGGTGGTTTCAAGCCCAAACCTTAAACAAATCTTACTATATGCAGACTTGCTCAGGGATACAAGAGGAGACTGATTGGGGAGGTAAATGTAGATGTGAGCTTCCTTGAGATGCCCAGGAGACACAGTGTGGCATGCCACTGAGCATGCAGGTGAGGGACCCCACTGTTTGTACTGTGGCTGGAGTCGAACTGTGACTGGCCCAGTGCTGCAGGACTTAAAGCCAGACTCCCACTGTAGAAATGGCTCGTACCCTCAAATGCGACACTCAAATTAGGGCTCGAACTGCGGGACGGAATGCACCCACTCCAACTGCAGCCCCGCTTCTATGCGGATGTTATACAGCCGTGGTCCTGACATCACCTGCGGCGGGGACTTCCTTCACGGGAGGCCGAATATAAAGTTCCGCAATGTTGGCGCACCACATCAAACGTCCATGTTGACACAGTTTGCTGGAGGTTGCACCCACCATGCTATTTCTGCAGCCACATGGGGGGTGGGAGTGTGAGAAAGTACACAGAGGAAGGATTAAGGATGCTAAGTACAGTGATAAAAGGGAGAAAAGAGACAGTCACAGGGAGCTCACTATATGCTCTATCCTCGCTACTGCTAAACTTTGTGCGACAAAGCATCTAATGTAAACGTGTTATTTTATTTTATTTTTTCTCATTCTGACATTACTGACAACTTACCGACATTTCAACTTGTAGGCCACACCCAAGTATAAATAATGAACCTCAGATATTTTCTCGATGGGTAACACAGGGAAGTATTGATGCTTTCGTGAATGAATTAGGAGCAAGTAATTGTCATGATATTTTGGAACTGGAGGATCCTAATACTGCCTATGAGAGGTTTGAATTGCATTTGCACGTCTTGTTTGATAAATACTTTTAATTAAAGAAACTTGAAGCCATGGATAACTGAAGGAATTTCCCTGTCTATTACATGTAACAAGAAACTCTATAACGGGGTCGGCAACCTTTCCGAAGTGACGTGCCAAGAGTTGACTAATATTCACTCTTATTTGCGGATTTGCATGTCATTCGTACATTTTTAACATCAATAATGGTCCTTCTTACATTTTAGCAGGCTCTTCATGAATAAATAAATTAAAATGCAGATCTTACCAATTAGTGTGATCCTTACCCTTGCTTTCCCTTGCTGAGTTCTCCAATCTCGGGCCCTTGGTTTGATACTTTAAGCAGCACACAAGCCTCTGAGTATTCAGTTGTTATCTGGCTCTGGAAGGGACATAGAACTGACTTCATATGTGAAAATATCTGTTCACAGAGGTGTGTAGATCCAAATGCTGAGAGTAGTGAAAATGCCGCTTTATTCAAACAGTCAAATTTCACAGGCAGGGACTTCCAACCGGTCAGGATGGAGACCGCATGAGCTCTCTCAGTAGCCTCAAGTGTGCGCCGTAGATCCCTAAACTTTGAAGCCCATAAGTCTGAGCATTGTAACTCATTGAGCTACATTTCAAAATCCTCAACACCCATCCACTAAAACAGTGTCAAATACATGTCGTTGGTTTCAAAGTTGTCTGGTTTAATTAGAAAGGAAAACATCGGGCCAAAATGTTGGAAATCTTGAAATCAAACACGAAATTCTGATGCGAGTTCTCGCATGAACATTTCAATCTCGCCAACACTAATGATGTGATGTTTCGATAGTTCTTTAAGATGTTGGAAATAGCGGAAAGTCGAGGTGTTGATGTACTGAGGAAAAAAAACAAAAAAAACAGCAAGTTTCGCAAGAAATGCCTTCCATGTTTCAAAAAGGTCCACAACAGTTTGGCCTGCACCCCGCAGACAGAAATCGAGTTCATGTAGATGCATGGTGATGTCAGTTAGAAACATTACCCGCGGACCCATTTGTCATCAACCAGTTTTGGGTAGTTTTGACCTTTTTCTGACAAAAAAGATTTTGATTGCATCAGGGCAGTCCACAAAGTGTGCCAAAACCTTCCCACTGCTTAGCGAATGGACATTGCTGTGAAGTTGAATGTCCTTGTATGCACTGTACATTTCCTCAAGCAGAGCTTGAAACTGCCTGTTCCTCATGGCAGATCGAGCAACAAGAAAATTCACCCTCTTCACCACTGTACTCATGACATTATTGAGCTCAGAATTGGAAACCTTGGCACAAAGATTTTCTTGAATAATAAAATTAAAATTTGCCATCGGGTGGCCAATTTGATCCTCGATCCATCCATCCATTCATCCATTGGGACCATATTCTGTGCAGAACATTGGTGCTGCCTAAGCAGTCTCCTTGGCTATTGGGCACAATCCTGGATGGGTCACCACTCCAACACGGGACACCAGCAATCTGGCACTCATTTTGCCGACCTCAGAAGAATGACAAGCAGAGTTAACCCCACCTGATATTAATTCAACATCTGAGCAGCATTTGAACTCAGAACCCTAGGATCCAAAGCCTGCCACCCGAACCATTAAGCCAACACCAGGCATCATCCTCAATGATCTTTACCATCCCTTCTGTTTTTCAACCATAGCAGGGACACCTTCTGTTATCAAAAATAATATTTTTTCTGATGTCAATTCCTCTTTCCTCAAAATGCTGAACAAATGTCTTCGCTACATCTTCCCCTGTTGTGCCATGCATGGGTTTTAGGCAGCATAGCTTTTCTCGAACTTCGTCTAAGTCACAGTATCTCGCAACAACAGCTAACTGTGGTACGTCATTTATATCCACACTCTCATCAAGCGTGACACTAAATACCACTGCATCTTTTACCGCCACCGTTTGTTGTTTGTTCAAGTTTTCTGCCATTTCGCTTATGCGTCTCTCCACTGATCTTGCAGACACAGGTATGTCTTTAATTCTGGAGATGATTGTGTCTTGACGGAGCAAAACATCTGAACAACTGAGAAAAGCCTCTTTTATATATTTCCCATCTGTAAATGGCTTTCCATGTTTTGCAACACGTTGTGCGATTTTTGTAACTTCCTTTGTGGCTTGATTTTTACTGACACAGATGTTAGTAAATACACTGCTTTGCTTTCCATACCTCACTATGGCCCATTTGATTGACTCAGCCGTGTTTATCATGCTTTGTCTGAAAATGTCGTTGGATACTTTGATATGTGGCAAACAACGCTCTCACAACAGAGTACAAACAGCAAGGTCTTTATGTTTAACAAATCCGTATTCGTCTCTCCACGAAGGCTGAAATGAGCGAATATCTAACTTTTTTTTAGGAACCATCATTTAGTCCAAAAGAAACATGATCAGTGACACTTATCGTGAGATTTCCTGCGAATCAAAATTGTCTGCTCCCGCTAAACGTAATGCAGTACCTAAACCAAATTAATCGTTTTTTTTTTTTCTTCTCTCCATCAAAGAGCTTTCGTTGGGTAGCATAATTTAGAATCTAAATTATGCTACCCAATGAAAGCTCTTGTTTTTTTTTGTTTTTGTTTTTTTTTAGAGATTGATAAAGCAGTCAAGCATAGTTTTTAATCGGACTTTTTTTTCAACTTCGTATATTTACCATTAATTAAACTTTTATTGCACATGCCACTCATGGCACACATGCTGCACGTTGCTGACCCTTGCTCTATAAGACCGCTCATTCTTTCAATCATTTTTTTTCACTGACATTGGTACCACTCTTGATAGGGCAATTCCAGAAAGTGAAGAATATTTTTGGCAATATTGTTATGTTTTTGGCAATATTGTTACGTTGTCTAGTTACCTTCGCATTCTGCGAAAGGTTATGTTTTGGTCACTGTGTATTTATTTATTTGTGAATATGTGTGTTTGTTTGTTATTCGCATAACTCAGAAAGTATTAAACCGAATTGCATGATATTTGGTGCGATGATTCGTGATTATCCAAGGACGATTTGATTAGATTTTGGGAGCGATCAGGTCAAAGGTCAAGGTCATGAAAAGGTCAAAAACACTCTTTTGAGCATAACTTCCTTCATAATACAGCTATCGACATGCAACCACCGCCATATTGTTCCATGACGAGATACCTTTCGGATATGTAGTGTCGGATTTGACGTAACATCATCGGAAGTGCGTCTAAATGACGTCACAAGATGACGTAAATTTTCAATTTTCGATCTCATCAGTTTTGATCATACCGTTTTGTAGGACTTACCTTAAGGACATCACACACCAAATTTGACTTCGATCGGACTGACCGTTATGACATCATTGACGTTTGAACATGAAGTTTTTCAATTGTGGCTATAATGTCCTGATATTTTACATTTAAATATCTATATAATTTATAAAGCAAAGTCTCCCAAATCCAGGCATTAGGATCAGTACCAAAATATCTGTTTATTGATGTACAGGTTTTGCCAATTAACTCTGTAGTCAAGGTCAAGGTTAAAATATACTTGCTGGCATAGCTTCAGATCTAATAGAGCTATTGACATGAAACCAACGTTAAAACGTTCAGTGAACTACGAGCTTTCAGAATGGTAGTCCCCGGAAGTGCGTCAAAATGATGTCAAAAGATGACGTCATTTTTTCAACTTTTTAATTTTTCAGTGTTTATCATTCCATTTTGTTGGACTGCCTTCAAGGAGGTTACACACCAAATTTGACCTCAATCGGACTGACGGTTGTGACGTCATGGACGTTTTTAAATGACGTTTTTCAAATGTGCCCGGAAAAAAGTTGCGGCGGCGAAGGTATGCGCTCTACCGAGTGCCTGTTCTAGTTCCATCAAGTGGTGTCGCACTTTTAGTGACATTTATGATCATATTTCTCCAAACGTTCGTATCCTGCATGCATTGCTTCCTGAAGCTCTGACAGATGGCTTGGTTGCAGCCTTTGACCCTATCCATCAAGCTCATACAAGTTCTGCCTCTTGCTCTTCTGAAACTTGCTTGCTCAATGGGAATTTCTCGTTTAATGAAGTTTTCTATCATGTTGAATGATCTTAAGTAAAATCTTGCTCGCATGTGAAATCAAGGCACTGTTTCAGTTATTTGAATATTCTCTTGGATCCCCTTTCTTTCGTAATGGACTGACTGCTTCCACCTTTAGGCCATACAATCTTGCTTTATATCTGTGTACAGACAGTTGTTAAAATTTTATTTCCTCCTCACATTCTATCACTATTGGCTCTTCTCATATTCTCTTTCTTCAAATGTTGCCATCATAATGCTATCTCGTTAGTATAGTTTTGTATGTTTTGTCAGATCTTTTGCTGTTCTACTCTTCAGGACCCCAATCCTAGACCTAAACTTTTCTGTCATTTCTCTCATCTTTTTCAAAAGATCTCTTGTTTACCCCAATCTGTTGTCACTTTGTCTCTTTGCATCTCTCTGAAATATTTATTTTTGTCTTTCATAGCTTGTCATTGGAAGTCGGTATTTAGCCGATTTAATGTCCTCTGTCTCTCTCTGTCTCTCTCTGTCTCTGTGTGTGTGTGTGTGTGTGTGTGTGTGTGTGTGTGTGTGTGTGTGTGTGTGTGTGTGTGTGTGTGTGTGTGTGCCTTTGGGTTTCATCTCTCCTCTGTCTGCAATATTTATTGCCTCTTCAGAAAGAAAGAAGTAGGCTAAATGGCTGTTTGCTTTGGCATGTTTTTGGCCTTCTCTTTTACAATGTCTTCAATCTCTTGCCACAATTCATCTAGCATTCTGTCAATCAAGTCCAGCTCGGCGAAACTTTATTTTATTTTATTTTTTTTACCTTTAAACCTTTTACCAAAGGTGGACAGAGGATTTGTTTTCACCCCTGTTTGTCTGTCTGTGAGCAGGATATCTCAAAACATTTTGGATGAATTTGGATGGAACTTCATGCACAGGTTGTGCATGTGTGACGTGGACGAATCGATTAAATTTTGGTGAAAGTCTGGATCTGGATGCTATTTTTTTTTTTTTAATAATTCTTTACCATTGATAGGTAAGGCCAAAAAACGATGTGTAGCACAGTATGTTAAAAAGTTATCAAATAGATTTGGATGAAACTTGGTAGACAGTTTGGGTGTGCGACAAGAACAAGCCAATTAGATATTGGTTCAGGTCCAGATCCAGTGCTGGTCTATCAGCGAGTTACAAAACCTAAACTGTTCAGCCAGATGGAGGTATGCATTCGACCAAGTACCGGTGTAGTTCTTATTGCAGTTTAGTTTTGGGAAGTACCTTCCAGTCAAGTTTGAGAAAGGGGGGGGTGGGGGGGGGAGACCATTAAAAATTAGTCATTTGTTTTATATATTGTATAACCTCATACTACCACAAACCAATTACATATTTCATCATTTGAAGTTACTGAATCTTCGACATTTCTTAATACCAACAAAGTGTTTTCATGTACTAATGTGTTAACAAACAGATGCCAAATCATTTTTGTAATCTCTTTGATTTTAACTTTGAATATCATCAGTATGGCATGAGAACCTCAACCCTGATGCATCTTCCAAAACATAGAACACTTTCTTTTCAGCATAATATAATATTCGTTTTGGAGGTCCAAAAATATGGAACCACATTTCCTTTAACATAAAAAAATGTACCCTCATTGAGTAGTTTTAAATATAGGTTTGAAGAATTTTTGAATTCTGAATGGTCTATATGACATAGCAGGTGGTAAGTATTTCTTGTTTTATACATTGCCCACACATGCCATGATGTGTTGCATGTCTTTTTTTTTTAATTTTTATGCCTGCGCACCAAGGGTGCTGGAGGCATTATGTTTCCGAGTTGTCCGTCTGTCCGTCCAGATTTTCGTTTACGTGATAACTCAAGAAGCAAATTGTAGAATTTCATCAAACTTGGTAAAAAGGTAAAGTAAGACAGGGCAATTAAGTGATTAGATTTTGGGCCAGATATGATAAAGGTCAAGGGTCAAATATGTCAATACTCAAGTGTTTGTTGCGGAGAGCGGGGGCATACCCGTCGACTGCGTGCAATCTAATTACTCTAGTTTTTTTTCTACACTGGCCATGGATTGTGTGTCATTTATGTCAGTGCTCCATGCATATTGTGTTTTTTATTTGATTTTTATGAATATTTATTTTGTACGAGCAAATGCTACACATCGCTTCGCTGATGAGAATAGTAAGGGAGCGAGGGGGGGAGGGAGAGTGAGGAGGGGTGGAGGAAAGGAAGGAAGTGTGAGGTGAGAGGAAGGGAAGACAAACGCGTGGTGGAGCGATAATTATGATTCATACCGTCTCATCAAAATGATTCTGCATCGAAAAACAGTGAAGAAGGAAACCGAATAATGTCTGAAATCCGTTTTCTACTGGACATACTATAAACACCGCCTGGACATAACCACTGTCTCGATATGTGAAGGTTAGAGTGAGAGAGGGGGTGAAGAGGGTGCTGCACTGTATTGGGAGGGGGTAGAGCATGGATGGGACAAAGAGAGGGGGTGGGGGCAGGGTAGTTGACAGACAGAATATGTTATGCTTTATGACACACACACACACACACACACACACACACACACACACACACACACACACACACACACACACACACACACACACACACACACACACACACACACACACACACACACACACACACACACACACTTGTGCTTGGCCGATATCAGAAATTTTTCGAGAATCGGCAGTTTGGAGTCGGCGTGATTTCTGACTACAATACATACCGTATACAACCCAAAAACCTCGAGTAGTTTTCACTGAAAAGCAACATTGTATTTATATAGACGTTTCAAGGAGATGTGCATTAACGTTAATCTTTATGAACAACTGCGTGTGACGGTTGGAAAAAAAAAAAAAGTTTGGCTCGTTAATTAAAAAAAAAAAACCACATTAACTTGGCAAACTGCTCAGAAATCGGGTGTTATCAAATATATTTTGCTTTGAAACTCACAAAGAGAAACATATATAACCTTTGTTTCTGAAGCAATTCATTACCGGGTGTGCTTTCCTGCCACGAGAATAAAGGAAAACCTGATAAAACCTCCATAAGATATGGGATGAAACTTTGCCACCACAGTGCCCGTAACAGACATGGTATGCACACGCATCCATGGAGAGTCCCCACAGATCCAAATCTACCCATATGTACCACGTCCGTGAGTGCCGTATACGCACCTCTACCTTGTAGTAACTGTCGAGTGTTAATGACGTTTTGCAAAAGAAATTGCTCCATTAGAAAAACCATTATTTGTATTTTACAGACCTCTCTTTATGTACACAGGATCTGTTGTATGGAAAAGGAAGGGTTGGGACTGGAGAAGACACCAAGTGGGTTTGTAAAAAGTGGTGTTAAAATGTTGGTGAAATTTTCTTGGAACAATGAAATTTAAAAGATTTTCCAAAAAGTTTTAAAATAAATAAACAAGTCCCTTTGTTGGATTTGTGGCACAAAAATACATTTTGCGAGTACATAAATAAGACCCCGACATTCGCAGGGGACATATTTTTGAAAAATGACACAAACGTCGAATCGGCGAATGTCAAGGGCATAGTTTCAATGCGAAAAAGAGGGATAGGTTCCCGGCTGTTTGTGATTTATATGGGAAAATAATTTAATTTTACGAACATGAATGCACATCATTAGTTTCATTCAAAATGCTTACAAATAAAAAAAACAACAGATAAAGTGTCCAATTTTTATCCCCGCCACATGGCGGAAGGGGGATATTGTCACCCAGGTCGTCCGGCTGTCCGTCCGTCCGGGCGTCAACATTTATAGCTGTGAGTGCGATAACGCATAAACTGATCGCCATATCGATTTGAAATTTGAGTCACACATGGACCACCTGAAAAGGAAGAACCCTATTGATTTTGGGCGTGGCCGGATCCAAGATGGCCGACTGGGGCGGCCATCTTGGAAAAAAATGTTTTTTTTGTAATAAATGGAAAACCGCTTATCTGATTTCAATTATTTTTGGTTACTACGTTCCTCACCCCTGCGGAACTTTTTTGAGATGACACCTCCCTCATTATCTGGAATATGTATGACCTTTTTGATTCAATGGCGGGGGATTCCCCATCTCTGATGTATATTTTTATTTTAGGTACGACATAACTTTTGATGTGATGACGAAGATGAGTTAGAATCCAGTGAACCACTCTGAAGGGTATGCAGATGACTGCACAGAAGGGGGACCCAGGTGATAGTATTGGTTAGGGTTGGTCGATGAAGGCAGCAGGACAAGAAGACAGAATGAAACCCAGGACATGCTGCACATAAGTATGTAGCTGTGCAGGGGTTGTGGGTAGATGGAGGAGGGTTGGGTAGTGTGACCTTTGTTTGTGGGGGATGGTGGCAGGGGCTCGTGCATACGTAAAGGTGCTTTATGCACGGTTGGTGGAAGGTGGTTTTTGCGCCGCAAAAACCGTGAATACTTGAAGCACAGGGCCGCCAATGTACAGTAGAAGCAAGTTACGTTTTATGAAGTGTGTGTGTGTGTGTGTGTGTGTGTGTGTGTGTGTGTGTGTGTGTGTGTGTGTGTGTGTGTGTGTGTGTGTGTGTGTGTGTGTGTGTGTGTGTTTTTATAAAATATCACCCTGGTGATATCTGTGCTTGCCCCACTCCTCCTCCACCATCCCTTCCCCCACCCCCACACTATTAACTTAATTGGTTACATTCTTAGATCAAATTAAGGTGGTGTTGATGTCGCACAGGATTGATAAGCCAAATGGCCTCCTCCTGCATCAAAGTTCTTTGTGTATTATTTGTGGGGATGTGTCGCAGTCCTGATTAAAAAAAAATTGTGTGGTATGGTTTGATTGTTGTAGTTTTGTTGTTTGTAATGTTTTTTTTGTTGTTGTTTGCTGTATTAATGCCTTGCAATGGTGTACTTTGCATCAATCATTTTGAGGTAAATGCTGATGTTCCACAGATCGTAAGAAGGACCTGGTGAAGCTGCAGGCAGGGGAGTATGTGGCATTGGGAAAGGTGGAAGTTGCACTCAAAACATGTCCTCTGGTCGACAATATCTGTGTCTATGCCAGCAGGTTAGTGTGCTATTGTGTGTGTGTGTGTGTGTGTGTGTGTGTGTGTGTGTGTGTGTGTGTGTGTGTGTGTGTGTGTGTTATGTATGTATCTATCCATCTATCTACACACATACACAATTATCTATGGAGGACCTTATACAAGTGTCACATGCAGGGCAAGGACATTAGGAGATGTACATTTACCAATAATTACTTTACAGTACATGAGATTTCAACCTGAGATCCAAGCAGCTTGAGATTGTGCTTAGAAAGGAATGGCAAACAGTCCAACCTGAAGCCTGCCATCCATGGTTCTTGCTTATGCAGTATGCAGTCCTATGTGGTGGCCTTTGTGGTTCCTAACCGAGCTGGCTTGTTGGGAGTCGCGAAGACGAGGTGCCTGGATGGGTCTTGGCAGGAGCTCTGTGCGAAATCTGAACTTGAGAATGACGTCTTGCAAGCACTGCAAGAAGCTGCTCAGAAAGGTGTGTTGCGTTAAATAAATTGTTTACTGTTGTGAGTCTGCCACACTTCTTGTGTGATTGACATGAATGTCAAAACCTCAATGGAATGGTTCATTGAGTCTATTCCTGAGATTGTGCTTGTGCATCCATTTGTCAGTTCATTGTAATGCAAGTGTTCCATGTTTTTCTCATTCCATTGGAATGCTTATCTTGAAGTGCAAATGTTCTTAATTGTCGAGTTAACTGAGAAATCTATATTTATTAGCCACTACACCTGTGCAGCAGGTGATGGGGTTTTGTAATCGTGTGTGTGTGTGTGTGTGTGTGTGTGTGTGTGTGTGTGTGTGTGTGTGTGTGTGTGTGTGTGTGTGTCCGTCTGTCCAGGCCATAATTTTTTTTACCAATTGAGCTTTTGTCATCAAATCTTCAACAAACCTTTATTATGAGAATATGGAGAACATATATTAATAAAATGTACAATTATTTTTATTTTTAACTCGTTTTCGTCAAGTTTAGTTCAAGTACGAAGCAGATGTGGACAAGCTTTGCATTTTGGGATGTTTTCTAGTTGTGTTCTATGATCATATTGTCGCAGTGTTGACCTTACAGAAGCACCTTCCACTTTTGTTTTCATTTCATCGGCTGTGAGTGGATTGATTCAGCTCACTAAATATCTTAAATTGTGAGCTGTGCATTGGAAATGGAACTTAAATGTTAATGCATTTGTACCCAATGCTAATTGTTTTCCATCAATCATTCCATGGCATTATAATTATCCAATAAGGAGCAAAATGAAATTGTCTGAGGCTATATTTGCAGTGAAAAGGCAACAGTTTGGTTCTGGTAAAGAAAGAATAGGTAGGGTTTGGAAAATGGTGCTTCTGAAAGAACATTGTTCGTCCGCACCATGTACGTAATGCTGCAGTATTGTACGGCTAGTGCAAGAATATCTTGATGTAAATGTGATAGTACACCGCACAAGTTTAACTACAGACCATCTGATTTCTGCCTCCATGTCAAAACATCCAGAATGCAGAGAGCTGTAGTCAGTACAAAAGGATTGTGAAATCTTTCCTCTCATTGCATGCCAGACATATTCATTTTCAAAGACTTAATGATTATGTAATTGCATCCTTTTTGTCACTGCACCCCTTCCTACTTGCCTTATTAGCAAAGCTGCAGAAGTTTGAGATTCCCAAGAAAGTTCTCCTGGTATCTGAACCTTGGACGCCAGAGAGTGGCCTCGTGACCGACGCTTACAAACTCAAACGCAAGGAGTTGACTTCTCGCTTCCGACCCGACATTGAAAGAATGTATGGTGGGAAGTAGTGCGGAAACAATCGAAGGAAGGAAGGAGAGAGAGAAAGAGTTGGGCCATTGCTTCTGTGCTTTTGGAGTTTGTACTGTTTTTTTTTTTTTTTCAAGGGTAAATGCCTTGGGCTGGCACAGCTCTAAACACTGTACCTTTTAAAAGATTTTAATATAACAAAATATTATTATTTCAATCTAACTCAATTTTGCTTCATCCTCAAAAGATGTGTGTATGGTTGAACCTGTCGTCTTTGTTCATCTCCTTTATAAAATCAATCGGGGCGACAGTAGAACCTGGAACTCTTGAATTTCAAGGCCTGAAGATTTTGCCACAAAGTTAAACACATGGAAAGACGTTAAGCAAGCCTAAAACATAGTGCTGTTTGTGGGGTGGGGGTATTGAATATAATTAAAATTTTCTTTCAAACATAAATGAAAGAATTCCATGCACAGGTGGTGTTTTCCATTCATCACGAGGCCAAGGCAATTTTGCATACCCAACGAATGCAGCATGGTAGCAGCATAAACTTGGAGAAAAAAACAAACTTTCACGTGGTTAAGATTTGGAGAAGCTAATGATGATGATGCATACTTCCATTGGTGGGGATGTTACTTTATCCCATAGAAGACTTGGGGAAGCCCAAAGTTGGCAAATTATTGGTTGGAATGAACTACGTTTGGATGTCCTACATTGAAATTGTTTGTGAACTTGGCTTCTATCGTACCGTTATTGGCAGATTGGTCCGAAGATGTCAACGTACCAATTATATGTTAAAGACGAGACTCAAGGTAACCTCTAACAGAGAAAATGAAGCTCTTATCAGATGTACTGTATTCCTTTTGACAGAAGCAGAACGTTGCACAATGAATTGAATCTCCTTCAGAGATTAACCATGAGAACTCTCCAGAATAGGCTTCTTGTGGCAGTTTACAAAGTGTGAAGACTGATAAGATGGCCTCTTCTCATCCCAACACACAAAGCAGCTTACTTGGCTTGGTGCAGGACATGGAAACATTGGAATATTGCATCCTTGAAGGAAGATCCATTGGTATGATGAGTCTGTTTGTCCTGCATGTGACAGATGGTAGAACTTGGGTTTGGTGGCAACCGAACACAGTCCATACACCTAAGAACATTGTAGTCTGTCCCATTTGGTGGTGGATCCGTTATGATATGAGGCTGCCTGTCATATGATTGCAAACTTAACTTTGTTACTACACAGGGTGCCCTGACAGTCGAAGTACGAAAGGGACATTTTGGCTCATGTTCCATATTTTCAAAAACCACCCATTTCTCAAAAGACCTGGATGAGTGGACAATGATGCCAGACACCACCGTTCTCATGCAGTTACCGACTTGTGAAACAATCATCACAATATTGCCTTGTCAGTAAGTAGTCCTGATATAACTCCAATAGAACACTTTTGAGATTCGTAGGTGCAGATTAAGAAAATGGACCCTCCTGATGAGACGTGCACAATCGAAGGCTGGTATGCACCAGGAATGGCGGCAATTCCCTTTGGATTCTCCGATACGAAAAGACAGACGCCACCAATTCTCTTATCCGGATCCGGATGGAAGAATTTTTAACATTTTAAAAAGTCTTTCTTCACCATTGAGAGATGAGGCCAAAAAACAATATATAGCACAATATTTCAAAAAGTTGTGGACAGATTTGAACGAAACAAGGTGGATGAGTTGGATAGGTGACACGACGAGACAAGGCGATTTGATTTTTAGTTCAGGTCTGGATCCAGATCTGGCCTATCAATGAGGTACAAAACATAAACTGTTCAGCCTGACAGAGGCACGCGCTTTACTGAGTGCCATTCCAGTTAATAAATGTAACGATTTCTGAATCATTTTCCTGTTTTTGCGATTCAGGAACATGCAGTCCGTTATGCTTAACTCTTTTCCATGTGTATACATCAGTACTGTCATTTGGGCCAATCGTTTTAATTTTTATCATTACATGTAATACCTATGTGTTCGTCAAAAGTAATCATTCTTGTATTATACAGCCATTTAGCACACATTTTTTACTTTATAATGTGTTGTTGTTATCATTGGGATTACGTGTGGGAAGTTGCAAACAATCAAATGGTATTCTAGTTTTTTGTGCCAATGCCGATTTGCTCATGTAAATGGGGTAGTGAGTGTTGTGTGAGTGTATTATAGCTGCAAGTTTAATCGGAACGACCTTACTTTTTAAGGGTGCTTGCTACTTTTTGGGTTGAAAGAAGCTGCATATTAAAGGGACATGGAGGCAGGTAGAGATAACTATGAGAAAAAATAATATTGCTATAAAACGACTTTAGTTATCTGGTTGTAGTATTTTAAATCTGGTTTGTTGAAGCTTTTGTTTGAGTTTTTATAGTTTTGTCCAGTATTGTAACGCTGTGCACAACCAGGAGACTGATAATGTTTTTCCCCTCTTCTAAAAAAAAATATTTATCAAAGATACAACGACCACTCTTCCAATGGCGGAAGGAAATTTTGACCCACTGTTGGTAAAATGTGTGACGCTGGCTGGATATGATGAAAAAGGACCAACGTCTATCATTCATTCGTATTTGTGGGGTGAGGGGAGATAGTTTGTACTCCACCTTTACTGTAATCATTTTAATGTATCACTATGATTTTGAAAATATTGTGATATGAGAGGGAGGGGGTTAACGTCAAGCCTGATCAGCTGGTTCATGAAAGATGAGGCTAAACCTCCCCCGTTATTTTTTATTTTTTTGAATACATTGACAAGGCTTGTATGAGAGCTGACATACAATGCATCGCAAGGGGGGCATGAGACAAGAGGGGTGGGAGAGGTAAGGACAAAACAGTGGTGAACAGAGACATTAGGAGATCTGTGTAAGGGAGAGGGATGGGGGGAGGAACATGGGGTATACAAGATGGACACTACAGGGACTTTCAGGAAGGAAAGCAGGGAATTTGAAGGAGGTGGGCTTGGGTGGATTAACGTGGGTAGAAAAGATTGAGGATTTGGATGGGGGATGATAGGTGGTGGTGAACTGCTGTTTTGAAGGCCTGGAGGGAAGAATGGGATTGAAGAGAGAGAGAGGGAGTTTATTCCAAATGTTGGGAAAAAGAGGAATGAAAGAGTGAAGGTGAGCAGAGATTCTTGATGTTGGTAGTTTTACCAGAAAGAGGTTGTTGGGGGACCTTGAGCGCCTTGCGGAAATATGGTGGGGACATATCGCAGACAGAGCAAGGGTTGGGGAGGCGTGACCGGCGAAGAGACTGTAGAAGACAAAAAGACCACCGACCTGCTTCCAGTGAGAGAGTGAGTGGCCCAAAGACTCAGCCTCATTGCGGGAGATGCCAATGATCCGAAATGCCCTGGTTTCGACAGCGTGAAGCCGAGAAAGGTGAGAGGTAGGAGCACCAGCCCAGAGTGGGGAGCAGTACTCCATCAGGCTGCGGATGAAAGCTGTGTATGTGGTCAGTAGCTCAGGTGGGCCGAGGAAAGACTTTGCACGACGGAGGATTCCCAGTCGTCGATTGGCTTTGGAGGCGAGGTTGGAAATGTGGCTTTCCCAGGAAAGATCATGGCAGATCATGGCAGGGAATAATGCTCATAATTTTTGACAGGGTATACATCTCTATAGTCAGAAACTATGTGATAGCATTGCATTGGTGGTAGCCTTTTGTGTGTTATTAGCCATTTAGTAACCCCATCCCAAAATAAACTTTTCTGAAACCGGCGTAAGACAGAAGAAGACATTCCATTTAAAACCAATGGTTCTCTCTTATTATAGGCTATATCTTCTTGAAAAATTTTCAGCACGTAGCTCATGTTATTTGCCCGCAATTGTAAAAGGAAGTGTTCACTACCAAAATGTGTGCGTTTGTCAAACGGACTGAAATGCATTGATATGTGCAGACTGCCAGACTGTGAGAACCAGGCATCCATCTTTGAGTCAGACGATGGGGAAAGATTAGATGAGGATATTGAAGAACTGGATCATGATTATGATTTTTAGGTACATCTTGAACATTTTATATCACTTACAATGAGTTCATATGATCAGAGATGTCTTAGAAACTATAAAGGACCCATCTTTGGTTCATTAGACAATATGTTTATCAGCAACACATTGGGCCGAGGTAATAGCCTTGTTAGTGTGGAACACCACATTTGTGTTTCTATTCTGTAATTTTATGCCCCACAGCAGAAGATTGTGTTTCATTTTCACCTTTGACTCATTCATCAGATTGCACATGATTAACCATCTTGCTACTGTCTTATTGGTTTCTATTGTGTAATACGGATGTTTGATACATTCATATGTGCATTATTGAGTATCTAAATCCCTGAAATTTTGTAATTTTTTTTGAGAAGTTACAGGGAAAAAAAACATTAATCTTGTTCATGAACATGCTATCATTTACCTTTGTTTGATTATTGGAAAGTCTCCTTCAATAACAACAGGGAAAATATCATGACATTGACCAAAATACATAAATCCATCCAAATTAGGTATTTTTTTTCCATTTGGCAGGTGGAGTAACATTGTCTGCTATACTGATCCTAATACACAACATTCAAAAAAGAAATTTAGATTTTTGGATTTCTAAATAAATTTGCGAAACACCCACGTAATTATATTGTTCCAGAACTTTTATTTACTTTCCACAGTAAATGATAGACAAATACTTTTCTAAAGGTGGTTTGATTTATCACACAGGAAATAGACACTGATATATAAGTGACACCAATACCGGGCGTAGTGGCGTGCGCCTGTAATCTGGCTACTTGGAGGCTTGGGTTGGAGGATCGCTTGAGGACGGGAGCTCTGCGCTGGGCTGCGTTATGAGAGGGTGTAGGGCAGCCTGGAATCATGGCGAAACCCAATCCTTATCCCTGTGTCGTAAGAGGCGACCAGGGTTGCGCCAGGAAGGGCATCCGGCGTAAAACCAGTGCCAAATCAGTATGCGGATCATAACGGATGATCCGCTGTGGCGACCCCTAACGGGAGCAGCCGAAAGACGAACAACAACAACATATAAGTGTCACCAATGACACACCTTTAAACCTAGGCATGTTTAGCACTTTTTGTTGAGAAGCAAATGATCTTAGCAAAAGGTGAGACAAATTTCAATGTTAATGTTTGACTGATAAAAAAATGTTAAGGCCCAGTCACACCTTGACGTTTTAGCCAGCAATGGCAACGTATCAAAATGTATGTAAAACGCAGGCTTACGCTGAACTTTTGATGTTTGTTTTTTTGAAATTCGGACATATTCATAACGAGTTGGTTGTATGCATAACATATTAGTAACGGACACAGAACGTTTTGTTGTCTTATAGATAACTTATACCAACGAATGCTTAGCCTGTTGTCGGCGTTCACTACCTATGCGCAACGATAGTCTAACTTATGCATAGCGCGCTACACGTATCGCTGACGATCACGTGGCGTAGCCTATTAAAAGGCTGCCGCACAATGATTCAAATCATAACCGCCGGAGAAATGGAAGTGTCTGCATCGCACTCACACCTTGGCGATATTGCCAGCGTATGCCGACCTCTGAAAAATGCGTCTAAAACGCTGGCGCACGTCGAATACGGTATGGGTAAGTTTGGTATACGTGAATAGTACGCTATCATACGTCGTAGTAAGTGGAGTAGGTCTTGTAATTTTAAACGTTAAAATTTTTCCGACGTACTTGCCGTATGCCTCACACGTTCCGCATGCGATGGGAATAAGTTGTACGTATGATATGCGATCATTGGCTCACGTCGACAAAAGTTACTTGTAAGTTACTCGTAAGTCAAAACGCGTCGAGGTAATGGTTAGCGTCAATGTTCCAGACTGCCTGTTTTTTTTTTTTTTTCTTCGGTATGACAGTGATGTTGACACTTCGATTTCTAGTGCAGTTATAATATAATTAATAGGCTGCCGATCAACGATTTAAATCATAACCGCACTAGAAATCGAAGTGTCAACATCACCGTCATACCAAATAAAAAAAACAAAAACAAAAAAACCAGGCAGTCTGGAACACTGACACTAACCATTACCTTGATGTATTTTGACTCATGAAAAACTTGCAAGTGACGTGTGTCAACAATCGCATAACGTGCCTACAACACGTTACTCATAGGTTAGAAATAAGTTTCGGGTACGCTAATCATTACCTCGTCGTGTTTCGAATTATGATTAACTTACAAGTAACATGTGTCGACGTGTGTCAACGATCGCATAACGTACCTACAACTTATGGCCAGCATTATGCGGAACGTGTGAGTCATACGCTGGCATAAGTCGTAAAATTTCAAGCATGGAAAATTTGAAGACAACTGCAAAGTACAACGATGAAAGCCAGCGTACTACGACGTATGGCAGTGTTTTTCAGCGTGCTCTCAATGTTTCCAAAACTTACCCATAACGTATTCGACGTGTGCCAGCGTTTTAGACAAATTTTTCAAAAATCGGCATAAGCTGGCTAAAACGTCAAGGTGTGACTGGGCCTTTAAGTTGAAGTAGGATTTCTTCCCTTGTACTGGCCATTTTGCAAAAAAGCTTATTTAAGGGTAGGCATATAAACAGACTAACACACAAAAAGCTACCACTGAGGCAATGCTATCACATATTTTCTAACTCGAGGCTTGTATAACTTGCCAAAAATCACTATGAGAATTATTCCCCCCAGATGGAACCGACCAACCTGACTGGCTCATGGACTATATTGTATTTATTTAGGGAGTTAATCTAAACTAGCATAACCCGCGCTCTGCGCGACATGTTGGGGTGGGTGTGTTTGAGAAAGGAACTGATGCAGAGTATCAGTAGTAATTTTACTTTAATGCAGTAAGTGGAATACAATTTCACTGTTTCAGAACCATTTTATTTACTTTTTTTGTACCATGCACCTCATATGGTCTTTGAGATAATGTAAGCCGAATATCACGTTACTCGAGTGCAGAACAAAGTCGAAGATAGCGCGACACGAAACCACAAACTCGGAAATAATATATAAGATGCTGATCATATTCATTCATGTGGGGTTAAAAATGTTAATGTATCAATTAATGAGGGTTGATTTTGGTGTTGGAGGGTTCTAAGGTAGGTAGTGAACCGTTGTGTGACCTTTGCCGGTTTGTCAAGCCAACAAGCCGCGTTGATGCGAATAATCCAGTTTTAAAACCTGTTTAATCAATGGGTAAAAATATCAGTGTTTGTTTATGTTATGGCAGTGGTAAAAATGTGTTTATATTTGTTTTCTGATTCATCAGTAGAAGGAATGGAAGTTTGTGGTTGAGAAACGAATGTTTTGGTTTATGCATTCCAGTTAATAAGTGTAACTTGAAACTCGTGTGAAGCAACGCATGGACTTGAAAGCTCAGCATCGGCCGCTGGGTTGTGGGTTCCCTTTTCTTGACCCCTTTAAAGACCATTTTACATTTGAAATGCTTTTGGGGTCATAGGTTTGACTGTGCTGAATGGGAGTGGGTAACACTGAGCTTTGCAGAACCTGTATTTTGCTGTCCAACAACCATGTTCATTCTCTGAAGGGTGGAATTATTGGGGCAGCCTCAACCGACAAATAGAGACTGGTTATGACATCATAACCACATCAAGAAGACATATTTTGGGAAGAGCAAATCACCTGTTTTGGGCTGTTCAGAATATTGAAAGCTCATGGCTCTTAGAATAGTCGATGTCTTCCAGGTTCTCGATTACTTTGGAAGCAATCAAAATGAATAATGGACGTTCAGGTTACTTGAGAGCAAGGGATGATGCATCGGTTATAATGGGAACGATTCCTTTTATTAACGATATCTTCTCTGCTCCAATAATCTGACCTTCAAGGCATCAGTAAATCATGAGCCATTTCTGGCATGCTGTTTCAAGATTAAGTTGAACATACACTGCAGAAGTTGCCCTCTGCGAGTTAATTTCCTTTTGATTAAAATTTTATTGAAAGTTTACGCTGTGATCGAGATTGTCAAATGAGATTGGGATGTCAAACCATTGAGTGTTGTAAAATCATGCTGCTTTTCACCATCGCATTTAAAATTGGGAAGCAGAACATATTACAGCAATCTGTGTATCTCCAAAATGAACTGAATCCTATTTCCCCCATCCCCCAATAATAATAATAATAATAATAAAAAATTCAAACCTTTGCATCATTTGTCAGGTGGCTGTGTACAAGTATGACGTCACCTTTAAATTTGCTTGATATGCAAAGTCCTTTGAGTCAGATGGTCCAATATTTACGTTCAAGTCAATGGCATCACTTCCCTTGAGGCAATGTTGATCTGATTTCTCATATTTATTTTCTCAAGGATGAAATGCTTTGCATTTCTTTGCAATACCAACAGTCCTTCCTTGGCACACCTGAACTATCAACCTCCAAGGCTTTCATCTGCATCTTGATCGAGTACTGCTCTCCCCTCTGGGCTGGATCTCTTGCCTCATATATTGCCCAACTTGAGGCCGTCGAACCCAAGGCCTTTAAGATAAGTGGAATCTCCCGCGATGAAGCTGAGTCGATGGTCTATCACTGTTGACAGGTTGGTGGTCAGTCCAAACACATCCTTTCTGATCTTCCACCCTCTCCTCTTTCTGTGCTTTGTCATCCCCACTCCCCAAATTTCTGCAGGGCTTGGTCGACCATCAACCCCTTCTCGTGAAGCAATCTCTTCAGGGTCACTGCTCACCTTATTCATTCCTCTTTTCCCCTCTCCCCCTTCCACATCCTCTCTCATTCTTCCCTCCAGCTCTTCAACCGATCAAACCATGATCTTTTTTTACCCTCTAAACCTCCTCCTTTCAAATTTACAATTCACCACCCCCCCCACCCCCCATTTCTGGGCAAGGACTTAGAGGCACATTACCTTTTAAAGAAAAATTACTGTACTCTTATAGTCCATACCAGCAAATACAACCCATCACTTCACTGATGGGGATATTATTCAGGGTGGGGGGGGGGTAGAGAGAGAGAGAGAGACACACACACCACCTTCTTGGGCATGGCAGCTATCATTTTGTTGAGGCTGAGGTGCCCCTATACCAGTACACTGGTCCTCATTTTGCTGACCTCAAGAATGATAGGTTGAGTCAACACCAGGTGGGGTTAATTCAGCAGCCAATGGGGCTCACTCAGCACCCTAAGATCCCATGCCACCCTAACCACTAAGTCAAACACCAGGAAAATGGAGCGATGCCTCAAACATTGCTATACGTTGTGGGTGGAAGGGGGGAGGGAGATAGATTGAGGAGGTGGAAAAACATAAAACGGGTGGAGATGGCATTAGCAAAGAATATGTTATGCTTAATGACCATGCACACGCACACACCTCCTGTCAGAACAGCTGTACACACTATGACAAAGTTTGTAAAATAATCCGCTGGCACATCTGCAAAAACTTTGATGTCCTAGATCCAGAGAATTTGTGGGAACCAAAAGCAATTACTGAAAATATTGAATTATTGATGACATGATCTGATGATCCTCGTGAGTGTGAACATTGAAAACAAAGCATTACAACCAGATATCATACTTCAGTATAAAGTGAAGGCATTGCTGATTGAGGTGTTACTACCAGTGATCTTGGACTGAATAATGAAGAAAATGACCAAACACCAAAACCTCAAAAATGAAGTAAAAAGATCCTGGAAGCTGAAGAATGCCAAAGTTGTACTGGTGATAGTTGGAGCTACAGGAATGATGATAATGAACCTCACAGAGATATTAACCAGAGTTGGTGTCAAAGCCACCCAATGCTCGCCTGTTTATACATTTATCGTTTTTAAAAGACGAGTCTAATAATTAATATTTTTTATAAAGCATTGCAGTGAAGTATAATTATAAAGCAAAATAATTATGTATTTGTATATTGTAATCAGTAACAAGGTGTATACAGAGTTGTGCTACTACATGGAAAACAGCATCCTGGTTGCCAGGGCAACCACTTCAGATGATGAACGTATGTCGCTACACACCATCTCCACAGTCTGTACCTATGTACCAAATATGAAACATGAAAGTTGAAAACTTTGGGAGTTAGAGTGGGGACAGCAACGGATGGAAACAGCATCCTGGTTGCCATGGCAACCACTTTAGATGACAAAGGTATGTCGTGACACAACGGCTCCACAGTCTGTACCTATGTACCAAATATGAAACGTGAAAGTTAAAAACTTTGGGAGTTCGAGTGCGGACAGGAACGGATGGACAGACAGACAGACAGATGGACGGCCAGTATCACATAATATATACCGGGGAGGTATATATTATGGAGGGAGGAGGACCAAGTCCAAAATCTAATGGCGTGATCCTTGGACCATACCTCCCCCCCCACCAAGTTTCGTCGAAATCCGTCAAGGAGTTTTTCCGTAATACAAAAAATTTAACATTCTCATGTGGACGCTCACGCCGGGGGTATCACTATAGCTTTCTGTTCTTCGAACAAGCGAGCTCAAAACCATCCCTGGGAATATTATTACAAATGAACTACAGTTGGAAGCTGTCCAGGGCTCAGCGAGGATCCTGAAGAGAGCTCTCGGCACAAAACTTTGAAAACTTCACAGCTTGGTCCATGAATCGTGACCCCTTACTGAAATGAAGGTGGATACTTTGAGCATGCCCTCGGAGGACTCCATTCCACATTCTGAAACCTGCATGTGCAGATACTAATGAATGACACACACACACACACGCACGCACGCACGCACGCACGCACGCACGCACGCACACACACACACACACACACACACACACACACACACACACACACACACACACACACACGGATACTTTGAGCCTGCCTTGGGAGGACTCCATTCCACATTGTGAAACCCACATATGTAAATACCAATGAATGACACAAACAGAGGTGGATACTTTGAGAACTGGTAGGACTTTTTTTCACCTCCTCATGAAACCCACCCACATATGGAGATGGCAGGCCACAACAGCAACTTTGATGTACACACACATGGATACTTTAAGACCTTGGGTGTGAGTATGTCAAACCCACGCTATCTTCCTGGCAATGGTCTGCCTGCATGTATGCTCGTACATGCAGCGATATTTGCACCCCACTGGTTGGTTTTACTCCGAATCTGATTCGTACATTCTACAGTCCCCTCAACAGAGGGCGACGGGTGGGAGAGAGATAGAGGGAGGAAAGGGGGGAGGGGTTGGAAAGGGTTGGGAGGGTGAGAGAGGGGAGGTGGGAAAGAAGGGAAGGGTTGGAAAGAGAGAGGGGGGTAGGGTGAGAGAGGGGAGGTGGGAAAGAAGGGAGGGAGAAGGGTGAGAGATTCCAGCAGATGTGATGCCCAATTACCATCCATCTGAGAAGTCAGACATATTGATGAATCACCCTGCCTGTGAAACAGCAGGATGGGAGATAAAAGCTGGGCCAGGATTCAAATCCTGGTGATGCAGAGAGCATGCATACCTCTCGGTTTTCCTTTTGTGGTGATTCATTACCTCTTCACTGAAAACATTTTTACTCATTGTGATCATATAATCAAGGGAGATACAAAGTGCCCCTCCCTTTATAATGGGGGCAGTTTCTCTGTCAGCAACTTTAACACAGGGACTGAAAATTCGTTTCTCAGCTGCGACTGGATGAAATTGGCTGCAAATTTCAGAAGGAAATCCTTTGTATGTCGAGGTAATATGTTCCAAATTTCAGCAATGTCCATTTTGGCATTATTGAGTTAACGAAAAACCCTCAATTCACGTTGGTGTCCGTCCGTAATATGTTGACGCTCATATCTCAAAGGCTATTCATTGAAACTTGGAATAGACATTGGACAATATGTCAAATAAATGGCTTTCAAAACAAATTCTAAAGTGCCATAGTGTTTGCTCATTAGCTATGAGCTTGAGTTTTGTCCTTGTGTGGTACAAGTACATGATGACAGGGTTGTGAGAAGCAGACTCCTGCAGCAATCAAGGGAAGTATGAAGCACCCCTCCCTCTTCGTAACTTTAACACGGGGACTGAAAATTCCGGCCGGGGGGGAAAGGCATTTGCTTTTTTTCTCCAAAACCACACAATCTTGATGAAACTTGACCACAACCTTCATCACTCATATTCTTGGGGAAGGTACCAGAGGCATAGAAAAAGGCCACTTTATATGGTTTGTGCCATGTGGAAAACAATAGAAAAGGGACATTCCAGGCTTGTGAAAAATGCCATACGATAGGAAAAAAAATAAAATAAAAAAAAAAGTACATTCAAAAAATTAAAATTCGTTTGCATGCCATACTACCCTTGTGTTCTTCACGAAGAGCCAAGTAATGCTCTGGAAAAGTTCATATAAAGGCATGGTTGAGCAGACCAAAAAAAGACGACTTCATACCCCAGCATATGCCTTAAGACCCTGTAGAGAATGATGACCGAGGATGCGCCGGATAAAGCATAAAATTTAAATGTCTGTTAATCATCTCAAAAGGGGTGTTTTAATTCAACCAATTTCAGTTCTGCATGCAAAGTTTCAGGCTGCTTGGTTTCATGGTTTTGGAGTAAGAGATGACACATTTGTTAAAGTAGATGAAATCTCTTGAGTGGGTCATGTTATTGCAGCAAGATTTTTTTTTTTTTAAATTAAAGAGCACATTACCTTCCGTCTTTGAAACCAAAATTTAAACAGTTCATCATGGACCATGTTTGATGAAAATCCCTTTCGTGGTTCACAAATCACAGCAACAAAAATCTGATACTTTAGTGAAAGATGTGACATTCACACCAAAATTTAACCACTTCATCTTTGAATCCTCGACATTTGCACCAAGTTCCATAAAAATCACTTCAGCAGTTTACAAGTTAGCCATAATCACACGGACACCCTGAAAATACCCTCAACAACGGAGGCATAATTAATGCCAAATGAATACTTTTATTGGTAAGTCAGATTGCATCCAAAACTTCAGTGCATGCGCCTTCCCTTCAAATAATCCCTGATAAATACAATATCATCTCATTCTTCCCCTTATTAAATCTATCTTTTGCAACATTTGTGTTGGATAGGAAGAAAAAGCGAATGGCAATGACAAGATTGGGGGGGGGGGGGATGGTGAGCAAAGGAGGTTTGCTTGAACAGAAAACAAAAAACAAAAAAACAGGCATACATGTTGCTTTTCAACAGAGGCATTTTTAAATTAAAAAAAAAAGATTGGAGAAAGGTTATGACCAACCACTATTTCGACAAATCATTCCACGAGTTCCATGGCCACGTACAAAGCCTTGTTCGTAATTCGTTTTGTAGGTCTGGACTCAAGGCCTGAGTTACCTTTCATCCCATCACCCAGCTCCTTCAAAAATAAAAGAAAAGCTTTTGCCTTTCAATGTACTGCCTTGATTTACATCCAGTACCAAACTAGCCCATGTGAGATTGAATACAAATGAGTTATTCTCCCAAAGGAAGGATTTAAACATCAAAAGGTCCAGGAGGGTGGTATCTGCCAAGAAGGGATTTGTTACAGCAATAGTTGGAGGCAAAAACTACACTAAACAAATGCAATTCAAATTCACAACATTCACCGTCTTCCCTGCTTCATGAAAATCAGCCAAACAGTGGCCTCATAAAATAGACAACCATCATATCATTGACACAATGCAAGTCCTACTTCCAATTCAGAGCAAATGCAGCTTGTCCGCATCTCGAAGGCCAAAACTGCATTTGTGCGTATCAAAGAGGTGCACCAGGGCAGCAGCGTAACGTTCGTGTATTCTTTCTACCAACTCTGCTGGTGGATCTGGTACCAAGGGTACTGGAATAGGAGCACCCACTGTGGGACACATTTGGGTATAAAATACAACAGAGCCAAGATCATTATGTCCTCATAATATTATATTTAACATATTATCAGCATTTGTGTAGCTATACTACAGGTGAAAAAGCCTACTCTTACAAGATACTGTGGAATATTTTATACCCACAAATGCAGGAACAGCAAGATTGTCCCCTCTGAAAGGTGGCAACGACCATGCAGCAATTCCTGCTCGCTCGGCAAAATACCAACCCAGAATCAGACTGCTTGAAAGAACACATGACAAACAGCTATCCTGCCACTCAGAGTCATGGTCAGAAGTACTTCCCTTTTCCAGGTTATTGTGATTTCCCCCCACCCCCCACCTCTGTTTCATCCCAACTTTCCCCTGCCTCTTACTGTGTTTTAGCTTGTTCACTCCTGTGTGTCCTCCCCCTTATCTCGATTTGTGACTTCAACTGCTGCTGTTGGCATTTCCCCCTTTAAGTCTCCAAATCTCAAACATGTATACAAAAAAATTAATTAACTCCTTAGTGTGACAGCATAGTAACCAATGAATAAGATCATTTCTTAATGCCATGAAGCTCTCACACCAAACAAACAACAATTACACCATGTATGGCAATACAAGTTAGTGTTGCTGTATTTATACTACGAGGTGTGTGTGCTGTTAGTTGTCATCTCCATGTGCGGGTTTCAGAAGGTGAAACGGAGTCCTTCCATAACCTCGAAGTATCCATCTTCATGTGTGTCACCATTTCTCAGAGGTGGCCAAACGGATCATCAGACTTTGAGTTTCATGGCAAAAAACAAATAAATAATAATAAAATAAAAACTTCAAAAAATAAAATAGAAAAGGTCAGATTAAAAAAAAAAAAAATTATTATTATTAATAATATTTGCTCTATAGTGCCTACGACTGTAGCAATGTGAAAGGCAATATTAAATATTCCCTGACACCATTCCTTCGTGAGTGCAGGGAAATGTTTTTTTTCAAAATGACAACAGGATTAGAGCAGCACCGGGCAACGCCAGGTACCCCTGCTAGTTATCAATGGTCTCAAAACTCTCAAATTGCAATTTATGCAAAATACAATTGTGGACCCAGATTGTGGTTTAACTGTGCAGTTGGTCAGATTTGGATAAATTCATATACTTTTCACCAAGAACAATTCAAGCCAGAGTGAGAGTTTGTGAAGAAGAGCAAGAGGGAGATTTACCAATGGTGTGGATGGGCGTCCGGAAGGGTAGAATCCCCCACGAACCGCGCAAGGCACAGGGGGAGAAACTCAACGTCTGCCGGCACCATTCTTGGACCCGTCTGATCAAAGATCCATCTGGAAACGTGTGCTGCTTGTACGTCTCATTCTCCCCAAAAGAATACACTGGGACCAAGTCAGCACTGTGGCACAAAAAAAAAATATGAACACAGTACTTCAACAATGTAATGGCACAGCAGATGGTGGAGACAGCGAGAATCGAGCCACAAACTGGAAGCAATCCAACAGCACCATGACCAATAAATTAGCCACAGATGTCTCCTGCTTGCATAAACTTCTCCTTTACAAATTCCTTCAAGTCACCATTTCCACGTCAGTATAAAAACATCTCCAACCCACCCGTGCTGCAAGGCGAGACGCACAAACCCTCTGCGTTGGTTTAGATGTAAAGAAGTGGCTCCGGGATGGCAAGCCAATGCTTCTGCGGCCCCACCAATTACGATGGCCACAACATTGCCTCCACCTGGGTGGGAGAGCAGTGATCCCAGGGCAGAACGGCTTGCAGGACACACACCTGAGGGATGAAATGAAAATGTTATAGGAAGCAAAATTTCAGACTTTCTAGAATTTGAACTCAAAATGGATCGAGATGGCGAAAAAGTTTGGGGATGAGGAGTTGGGAGCACATTAGTTCTAACTTGCAGTCCGTACCCCCTGCCATTAGATAATCTCTGTAGAGAGGCATGTAGAAGTTGAAGTAAAGTGTTGCCAGGTGAGCATGGAGACCAGGGAAGGTCAGAGAGAATCCAGAGCCCTCAGTGGCAAAATGACAAAAAGCCCCAATGCTCATGAGGCCATGAGGGTGATAACCAAAGAGGTAGTTTTTGTTGGGGGGGAGTTCTGTAGTTTTCACCAACTGTAGGATCAAGTTTGGCAACAAGTATGGTTGATGAGACATCCAATAAATTAAAAAATAATAATCAGAAAAAAACCCTGGAATATGAAGGGGTGGAGGAGAGAAAAGAGGAAGATACAGGAAGAGGGGAGCAAGGAGGGTGGGGAGTGAGAAGGGGGGGAGGTAGGAGCGAGGAGAATGGGGGGGGGAGAGGAGGGGAGAAGTGGGTAGGGGGTAAACGTGAGGGAAAAGGGTTCTGGACTTGCGTTTGGTAGGGGGGACTTGTGGAGAAGGGGACAGGGGATGGGATAGTATAGTGCAGGATTGAACGAAATGGGGTATGTTAAAAACAGCACGAGACCACCTGGAGATGTCCTTGGGGTGGGGGGGGGTGGAGAGAGGGAGGGCAGCATGAGGGGAGTGGAAAGGTGATAAAACACACAAACAGCGACATTTTCGTTTAACCACAGAGTTGTATATAAAACTTGGCTGGAGCATTTGAAACCCACACTATCTACCTAGAAAAGCCTGCCTGCATGCAGCAACCCTTTCACCCCTCCGGTTGGCTCACCGATTCAGATTTGTACATGCTACATTCTAGGGAAGCCATTTTAAATTCAAAACAAAACCGTCAATACTCAACTGCCCACTTAAGAGGCAGAGGAGGGGGGAGAGGATGGAAAGGGGCAAAGGGAGAGATGAGTGGAGTTGCTTAGACAGGGATAGGAAGGGGGGAGATTACAGCAGATGTGACGTCCAGTTTAACATCCATCCGAGGGACAGCACACACATTGATAAACCAACCTACCTGTGAAACACTGGGACGACAGTTTATAGCAGAGTCAGGATTCAAAACCAGGCGAGACAGCGAAGAGAGAGCGCGAGCACCTCTCTGCTATCGTGCTGTGATATGGTGATTCATTGCTTTGTAAACACTGAAAACATTCTTTACTCATTGTAATCCTAAAAATTATTTTGCCTTCCTAACTTCGGAGATGTCCGCACAGAGGACTGAGCTGCGGTATTGCTATGGAAGCTTGCAGAGTGCTCTCAAAGTGGCTTAAACACTCAAGCAAGCACACCATTGAAATGGTTGATAAGGTCAGGTCAAGTCAGATCAAGTAAGGGAGCATGCGCTGGAACAGCGAGTCACTGCATCCACTTTCCATCAATACTCCAGGGGCCTCTGCCTGGCCATCCCCCAGGCAGATGTCTGGCCCATCCCCATCTCCTTGAGATGACAATCAACCTGCTGCAACCACGAGGCACGTGGTCGGCCCATTTGCCTCCTCCACTCACGAGACCCCTTCGCTGAGAGAATCTGGTGAGCAGGATCGGCATCAGGAAAAGGAGCCACGTGTCCATACAGTCACAGCAGACACTCGTGGACTATGCAGGTAACAAATCTCATTTGAGGCGATGTCAGCAACCGCTCATTGGACACAAAGTCCTACTAGTGATAACCAAGGATTCTCCGAAGAGACCTGGTACCGAAGGAGTTAAGTCCCCGGCTCAGATCCCTGGTCAGATTCCAAGACTCACAGCCGTAGAGCAAGACTGGAAGCACAAAGGACCTGAAGACTCAGACTTTCCTCCTCTTGCACAGGTACCGACAGAATCACACCCCGTGATCCAGTGAATCCATGACTCCCAGGCCAGTTCCAGACGTCTACTGACCTCTGGCTCACATCCAGTGGAGACAATATCACTGCCAAGGTAAGTGAATCTCTCTGTGACCTCAACATCCTCACCACAAACAGGTACAGACAAGATGTCATTTAAAGACTGGATGTTAGTTTTGACCCAGGAAACTCATAATCCCAGTGGCACCGATTCCTCATAGATGACTGCATCTGCGAAATCAAGGTCAGAGATCTGGACATTCCCAAACAATGCACTGCAGCTTTATCTCTCCAACATCCTCCCCAAAATCCAGTCCATACAAGCGCTGAAAAGTGTGGGGGCCAGTGCACACCCCTGACGAACTCCAGTAACAACTGGAAATAAGTCAGAGGTGGTATCGCCACATCTCACAGCACTTTCAGTACCCCATAAACACCAAGAATCCTCCAGAGGGCATCCCAGTTCACTGAATCAAATGCTTTGCAGAGATCAACATAGGCTGCAGCCCATGCCAAAAGTCTTGTCTGTGTTCGGTGAGGACCCGAAGAGCAAGGATAAGGTCAATCGTTGACCTCTTTAGTGTAAAGCCTGAGTGATCTGGGTGCTGGTGCTCAAGCAGATGGTGGAAAACCCCATCAATAATTATCTGAGCAAAGACCTTGCCCAGCACCGTGAGCATCATCGCCCCTCGGTGATGCTATCCTAGCAATCACTTCCCTTTCCAAAGAGACAAGGCCCCTCTTCCAGTCAGTTGGGTTGATACCTGTGTTCCAGGCAGAGCACAGAACTGCATGCATCAACACAAGTACAGCATTTCCACCAGCCTTGAGAAGTTCAGCATGGATGCCACAGCTCACAGGAGATTTACCCCATATCAACTGGTTCACCGCAACTTGCATTTCCACAAAATAAGGTGGATTACAGTTGATCATACGTTGGAAAGTCAGCAATAGGGATAGTAACACCCCTGAGGAATGGCTGGCTTGGCAAGTGATCACAAGCAGTTTGGTAAAGCGCCACACCAAACAAAAAAACACAAACAACAACAACAACAAAAAACTGCCGATTTCTTAACATTTTCAGTTATTGCGGTCTGTCTGATCTGACCTTCTTAACTTAAATATTTCCATTATATACTTTAATTTGTCCATGAGAGCAGATCATGGAAATTCACATCATATGCATAAAATCACTCCAAACTCCTAATTTGAAAACTACAGCACTTACAAAAGCGATGTATTCAGCGATTTCTACTGTAGGTATGAAGATCAGGCATTCATTGATGCGAGTGAGGAAAGTGATAGAAAAAAAAAATGAATGCTTTTGTTAAGAAACCGTGGCGGACCGTTCCAAGTCAAGGCATTGTTGAGCAGGCCCAGAATTTTTTTTTTTAAGTGAATGAAGATCCCAGTAAGGGAGAGCCTGGTGACCAAGGATGAAAAATTAAATAAGGCCATCAATTATCTTCAAAAATGGTGTTCAATTTTTGTTCAAGTGATGTTCTGGGCCTGTAATTTGTCAACATATATTTATGATGTTCATGCTATCCTGTTAGTTTCTAATGAGGTTCTGTTAATAAAAAAAAAATATGATCTTGGAATTTGACACTACTGTATATATATATATATATATATATATATATATATATATATATATATATATATATATATATATATATATAAATAAATAATATACCAATTTGTCCATCTGTGTGTAACATTTGTTCTGCACATTAAATAAATAATTCGGCCATATACCCATGTTGGTCTTATTCACAATTTCCATTCCCACTAAGTTTTCCCTTTGGAGTAAAACGACCAATGGTACTGTTGAAATGATCATCAAATACCCAAAAGTTGGAGCCAATCAAGTCACGGGCCTTTTTAATGGTATGCACCTCTGAAAAGCGAAATTGGAATCTATTTGAGCTCTTTAACCATGATTCACGATATATGCACACCGGCAGTGAACATGTTTTTTTGCTTCAAAAAGAGGGTTTTATTTTATTTTTGGGGGTGATAGAGGCAGCCATCTGTTTCTGACTATTTCCTCTTTAAAAACTCGACCATGGACCAGACCAGAAAACCCACCATTAATGATTATAAGGGTCTTTGTGCAAGTAATTCCAGGAATATTGTGACATTGCAAAAAAAAACAAACAAAAAAAAAAAAACTCATTATTTACTTTTAATGAAGTGTGCAAAGCAAGTCACTGTGGCAGGCAATCCCGTGTGGATAATTGTCCCAAACTCACTCTGTGTGGACTAAGCTGTTTGAACAGTGGCCAACACTGAGAGAAGAAAAAGCAGTGGGATGGAAAGGATCTGTGGTGTGAGGAAGCGAAGCGATGGAGGGGAGGTCTCAGAGGGAGTGAGGGTCTGAGAGGAGGGAGTTCCCCCCCTCCCCTCCCAGGGTGGCAGAATTTTTAAAATCAAATTTGAATCAAGGACCATTACCTTCATTGTGCAAAATGAACCAAGGTACCAAGATGAACTGAAGATGTGCTGCCAAGAATTTTTTACTACAGGCTTCCAGCATATGTATATACATATATATTTTTTTTTATTTCAAAGGCTGGAACACATGTATAGATTAGTCAGGAAGCAAAATATTGATGTCCACATTGAAAAATCAAATTGCCAAAAAAAGTTACCATCTTAAATCTACCTTCATCTCACAAAGCACAAATGATGGGACAGCATCTTCACATTCTTGAGTTTCGTCCTGATGCCATTCAAGAGTTTGACAATAAATGGCTTTCTTCATGCTTTGAAATTAACACAAAGTACACATTCTTTTCAGAGGAGGGGGGGGGGCATAAAGCTGGCTGCTTTTTCTGCTCACAATTGCATGTAAAAGAGACCAATGTGCCCTCAAAATAACAGGTCATTTTGAACTGATACTCTCACATCTCCAAATTCCTTCCCTGACTACATCTGGAAAAGAGACGAGCATTGCTGGGTAACATGCACAAAATTGATGAGGACCAAATGTGTCAATGTGGCAAGATTAGTTGTGAAGGGGCAAAATACACACACACACACACACACACACACAAAGTGGAAAGCAGGTTTGTACCCAATACATACCTGCCAAGAAATTTCTTTTGATATCTCCAGCACCAAAAGTGGATGGAGGTTATGTTTTCACCTGTCTGCCGGCACAATATCTCAAAGTTGTGGACGGATTAGGACAAAATTTGATGGACAGGTTGTGTGTGTGTAACAAGGACTAATCAGTTAGATTTTTATGAAGATTATTTTTTTATTATTATTTATTTTAAGTGATTCTTCACCATTGACAGATAGGACCAAAAATTATATATTGCACAACAGTTCAAAAAGTTGTGGACTGGTGACAAAAATTGGTGGATGAGTTAAGTGACAAGAACAAGCAGATTAGATTTTGGTTAAGGTCGGGATTCTGAATTTAAGGTTGGAATTTTCAAAGCGATTTTTCACCATTGAGAGATAGGTCCAAAAAAAAGATATAGTACTGTATACCATGATATTTCAACAATGTATTGGGCCCGATATGTTCTCATGGATCAAGCATTGTGTGGCGGAGGTATGTGCTCCACTGAGTGCCCTTCTAGTTTTTGTTTGTGGTTGGCTGTCTGTCGGGATTTCCAAATAGGGAGTTGCATTATCGTATGAGAAAAGCACTCAGACGGCCTTGCCAACCAAGCCTACATTTGAATGCAAAATAGTTGGAAAGTTCATGGAAAAAAAAAAAAGTCAATCGTGGTCTTACCTTTGCCGGAAAGTAATCGCAGAGGTACCTCCACATAGTCCATTCCCTGACCCACGTGACTTTTCGGCCTCCTGTGGAAACCACACACAACCCTAACATACCAGTAGACTTTGTCCAAGGCTCCTTCCTATTTGCATCAAATGTGGAGTTATCCCAAGGTCCTTTCCCCTTCCTGGAGGTAATTCTTGATAAGACTTGAAAAACAATCAATTATAGCACATTGAAGACAGAACAAAATGACTATGGTTTGATGAAAATACAACCTTGAAGTCTAGAGCAGCCCCAAATAATACCTTCATACAGAGGTTGTAATTATGAAGGCAGCATTTATAACATAATTCACAGACCTCCGCCAATTGGTGGATTTCCACGTTTTGCCACAAAATTGGTCAATTAGAGAAAGGAACCAATTTTTTTGTTCACACCATGAATATAACAATCGGGGCTGTTTATCGGATGCGATTCAACATACTAATAACTTCGTTAATTATCATGCTTTGCATTTAAATTCTTACCATTTTAACAAGCATGTCTGAAGTAATAGCCATAAAAGGAAGAATTAAGCAGAAAAAGTCCTGAATTTACATTCGCTTGCAAAGTGAAAGCAACCAAACTTGTCCCACCAATAGAAAATGTATGAGGTGTGTTGAAAAGTAATGCCTAATATTCATTTTCTCCAAAACACGAAAAGATATTTGAATGAAACAGGCAGATACTAACAATCTTTAATCTATCATGGTGCATAGTTATTGGTCAACATAAATCACCACTGTGGTCCACATGTTTCTGCCAACGTTCAAGTAGTTTTGTGATGCTGTCACAACAGAACTTTGCATTCTGCTGACATCATCTTCAGAAGAAAAATGTTTTCCACTAAGGTATTCCTTAAATCTGGGAAAGAGATGAAAATCTGACGGAGCCAAGTCAGGCCTGGTGACGGTGTGTGGCAGTACACCATTGACCGTGTCTTGCTCTCGGGATCGTAATGGTGCGCCAAATTCGCATCTCCCGCACTTACGTCATTCTGCCCTCTACCACCTTGAACGTAGTACTGGGACATCTTGTGTCAGAATCACAAAACTTTGCACCCAGTTGCAGGAAGAACGAATGAAACAAAGCACAGTTTGCACGTTCGAATGTCTTTACCCATTTTGGAGAAAAAGAATAGGAGGCATTACTCTTCAACACGTCCTCAGTGAACAAAACAAACAAACAAAAACGCTTTACCCTCATATGGAGTCTTCCGGTCAAGAAACCACCAACAATAGTATGCTATAGCAAGAGGCCAGAGCCATGAGAAGAGCAGTTTCAAGACGAGGATGTGGCACAGTGGTCCTGATGGTGGTTCAAAACAGAGAAGAGGGTTGAAATAAAATTGGCAAGAGGGGGGGGGGATAAATAAATAAATCATCAAGGCCCATTGAAATATGAAACAGCAAACAACCTTCCATTACAAGGCAATCAGAAAAGTGTGGGATGATTTGGAGTAGGGTGAACATAAAGAACGAGGTAAATGTAGAAAGAGGAAGTGACTGAAAAAGAAAAAAAAAAGTGCAATGAGCCAATCCAAGAATGATATAAGAATATAAAAGGAGGGAGGGAGGTTTACCATACCCAGGAAGAAAAACGACAACACCCACTGCAGGGCTGCCACGGTTTGGAGGCCTCGTGCTAGGCCCAAGCGAAGCTCTGTCCAACACAGCCACACCAAAGAGTGCAGATTTTTCACAGATCCTGTCAAACAAACATATCAGTTAAAGTGATTGGTCAAAGGTGGTTTGCAGCTCCCAAAGAAACAAGGAACAATGGGTTCGACACATTATCATCAATGTCTGAGGATGATATAGGCCAAGGATCCTGAAAGCACACGAGATAACATGAGGAATGTGCTCGACACATTAGAAATCATGTAGAAATGCTATAAAGTTACTAAAACATGGGCAGAGAAGGGAGAAGGGGAGAGGCATAGGGAGTGGGGTGTTGGAGAGAAAAACGGTGAGGAAAAGGGGGGGGTGGAGGCAACATACTGAGTGGCGAGGAAAAAGGAGGTAGAGGCGGTGGTGGAGGGAGAAGGAGCGAGAAAAGGTTGGTGGAGGCAGCAGAGGGAGAAGGGGCAAAGGAAAAGGGATGGGGCAGCAGAGGAATACGTCTTTCAATCCTGAGAAGTCCCATACACTGTCATTTCAGAGAGAGACTGTCTGGCAAATCCCCCCCCCCCCCCAATTTACTTTTACAGACCTATTAAAAAAACTAAAAAAAAAAAAAAATATATATATATATATATATATATATATATATATATATATATATATATATATATATATATATATCACTCAAACTTTTTGGCCTCACCATCAACTATGATCTTTCTTCATCAAACCACACCTTTGGAGTTGGTCTCCAAAGCCAGTTGATGACTGGGCATCCTCAGTCATGCAAAGTCCTTCCTTGGCACACCTGAACTCTTATCCACTGACAAGACTTCATCCACAGCTTGGAGTACTGCTCTCCCCTTTGGGCTGGTGCCTTTTCCTCAGTTAGACGCTGTGGAAGCCAAGGCCTTGAAGATCATTGGACTCCCCAGTGATGAAGCCGAGTCTATGGGCCTGGAAGTTCATAAATCGCACACACGTCGGTGGTCTCAGTCTTCTACCCCCTTCCTTTCTGATCTTGCACCCTCTGCTCTCTCCATGCTCTGTCCCCATCCCAGGTTTCTGCAGACCACACAAAGTTTGCCAACAACCCCCAAATTCCAGGATCACTCCTCACCTTCACTCATTTGTTCCTTTTTTCTCCCACATTCTCTTCGATCTCATCCATCCCTCCAAGTTTTCAAGACAGCTATTCACCATCTGAAATCATTCTCCATGAAAAACGACGATGTTTTATACAAATCCCTTTTAACAATCTCAAACTTCCTGTTGTCCTTCCTGAGAGTTTGCTTCTGTATCCATCTTGTCCACCCCGTGTCCTCCTCCTTCCTCACATCCATCATCTTCAATGTCTCTCCATTTTATCACTCAACCCCGTTTGTTCCCCCCTCCCCTCCCCCTCTCCTGCTGTTAGTTTTGTTCTGTGGCTTCCTGATCCATTCTATGTTATAGCTCCTCCAAAAGCCTCAACACTCTCGATAATTTATTTTATTATTTTATTTTTTTAAAGAATTGGTGGAGAACGGGCGAGGAGGTGAGAGAAGGGCAAAGCAAAGGGAGTCCAGGAATCAAAGTGAAAAGGTAAGGGGTGGGGAGGAGATAATTCAAATGAGGAAGAAAAAGGGGGTGAAAAAAAAAAAAAAAAAAAAAAAAAAAAAAAAAAACAACCAAGGACAATAAAGTAGCAGAGGAAAAATGGACAACAGGGAGAGGGGTTTGGGTGAAAATAACAAAGGGGAGGGGAAAATAAGAAAAAGATGATAATAAGGAGGAAAAAAAGAGGAGGAATGCCAAAGCGAAGAGTGGAGTGGAGTGGACTGGACTGGAGGGAGAGCTGGACAAGTGGAAGTGGAGTGGGACGATCCTGGAGAAACTGGGGTAGGGATTTGTCCCCGTCCTGACCGCGCATGCTGCTTGGATGAGTCGTGAACATCGTCCGCCCGGTGTCCGCCCGGGTCGCGCTCTGAGCGAGACCAGCGAGACCTGGGAAGGGGATTAAAGGGACAACAAATCAATCAGTTTTGGGACAAAACCCAGACCCACCCCCCCCCGTCCTTTCTCCGTTTAATATGGCGTCCTTCAGATAGACTCCACCCCCATGCACGGCCCTCACCATCCCCTGTGTTTTTAAACAAAGTAAAATTGCCTGAATGACCAAGTCGGCAAATTAATAACAAACGATGCGGAATTCGCTCAAACCAAGGTCGTGACGTCGTATTCCACAATTATTACATCACACTTCGTCTCCATTACTTTCTCGTTCTTACCTCACTGTGTCCGTACCTGCCTCAAGCAGCCGTTCCTGCGATGATGAGGAGGCAGGTGCGTCCTCACGGAAAATTGTGGGGATTGGTTATTGAAAGGAAAATGAGGAGGCGTGTCCTCGCTTAGCTTCGCACGGATTGGCTAGTCCACGCGAAATGAGGAGGCGTGTCCTCGCTTAGCTTCGCACGGATTGGCTAGTCCACGCGAAATGAGGAGGCGTGTCCTCGCTTAGCTTAGCACGGATTGGCTAGTCCACACGAAATGAGGAGGCGTGTCCTCGCTTAGCTTCGCACGGATTGGCTCGTGTCTTGTCTCAAAACCTCTCAACTTCTTGCACCCCTCACCTTTTATTCCCTCCAACACCCCTTTTTTTTCAATTACATTTTCTCGATTTAACCTTCTCCCCCGTGTACATAATAAATAGATGGCCCCAACCCTATTTAAATTAATTTATTATAAAACGTTTCAAACTGATTTAATGTATTCCGTTTTTGTGTTATTATTATTATTAATTATTATTAATCAATGTTTTTTGATGACTTGGAGAATACTCGTCCTACGGGTGATTTTGTTCCGAGTGTGCAGCACGTTCTTCTGACACGGACCTTTATTTTGGGCGGTGTATAGGTAACTGACCGCTATATATAGGCAAACGAAAACAAACCCGGGTTTATACGTGCTTGAAGCAAAAACATACCGACTGCCTATAATTAAAAACATCTCACTGAACTAGAAAACGTGGGGACAGGAATACAGGACCTTAAATGGTGACGACTTGTAATACGTGAACCTCCACCTGGAGGCGGCGCCACACGACACACATTTACATAGGGAATTTGCGCCCCCCCCCCCCAAGACCACCAGCAAAGATAAACACCTGGTGATGAAAACATCACACGCCACATCCCAGAAAGGTCCCTCGACCAATCATGGATCTCTAAGTTCGGATGGCTCGGCAAGTATCGCTGAGGAATGGCGCGGATGGAGATGATTCGCGTTCACACCAAACGAGCCCATTCAAACGCCATCTTAAAATTCTCACCACATCTGAACGAGCGGACGTCTCAGGGCAGCAGGTAACCATTTGAAAGTTCAGCACCGACGTCATGGGATGTCCCAGAAGCGATTAATAAAAATAACTATTTCCCCCAAATTTCGCTGAGGAAGGAAATAACGTTGTTTACTATTTGGCTGACATGTTGGAATGTTGGAAATAATTACCGTTCTCCAGATCAAAACGTCCTGAAGGAACATCCGCGAGAGTTCGGTCATCCCGAAGGATGGTTTGATGTGGCACGGCGACAAGGAACTAATGAGTTATCATTCACGGTGAGGGATTCACAGGGAGAGATTCACATGGAGGGATTCACATGGAGGGATTCACGTGGAGGGATTCACATTGAGGGATTCACATGGAGGGATTCACACGGAGAGATTCACAGGGAGAGATTCACAGGGAGAGATTCACATGGAGGGATTCACACGGAGGGATTCACGTGGAGGGATTCACATTGAGGGATTCACACGGAGGGATTCACACGGAGAGATTCACACGGAGAGATTCACAGGGAGAGATTCACATGGAGGGATTCACATGGAGGGATTCACGTGGAGGGATTCACACGGAGGGATTCACATGGAGGGATTCACGTGGAGGGATTCACATTGAGGGATTCACACGGAGAGATTCACGTGGAGGGATTCACATGGAGGGATTCACATGGAGAGATTCACTTGGATTGATTCACAGGGAGAGATTCACATGGAAGGATTCACATGGAGGGATTCACATGGAGGGATTCACACAGAGAGATTCACACGGAGAGATTCACACGGAGGGATTCACATGGAGGGATTCACATGGAGGGATTCACACGGAGAGATTCACATAGAGGGATTCACATGGAGGGATTCACGTGGAGAGATTCACATGGAGGGATTCACACGGAGGGATTCACACGGAGAGATTCACAGGGAGAGATTCACAGGGAGAGATTCACATGGAGGGATTCACACGGAGGGATTCACGTGGAGGGATTCACATTGAGGGATTCACACGGAGGGATTCACACGGAGAGATTCACACGGAGAGATTCACAGGGAGGGATTCACATGGAGAGATTCACTTGGATTGATTCACAGGGAGAGATTCACATGGAAGGATTCACATGGAGGGATTCACATGGAGGGATTCACACAGAGAGATTCACACGGAGAGATTCACACGGAGGGATTCACATGGAGGGATTCACACGGAAAGATTCACACGGAGAGATTCACATAGAGGGATTCACATGGAGGGATTCACGTGGAGAGATTCACATGGAGGGATTCACACGGAGGGATTCACACGGAGAGATTCACACGGAGAGATTCACATGGAGGGATTCACAGGGAGAGATTCACAGGGAGATATTCACGTGGATGAATTCACAGGGAGAGATTCACAGGGAGAGATTCACGTGGATGGATTCACAGGGAGAGATTCACATGGAGGGATTCACACGGAGAGATTCACGTGGACTCGAGTTCAGTTTGTTACTCGATCAAATGGTATTATCAGCAGCACAGCCGTGTCCCCAGCAAATGATGAGACCTGTAACCATGTGTTGCATTTGACATAAGAGGTCGAAGTAAAACTGATATTATGGTGAAGTCCATTAGGGGGCGATCATTCCTAAGGATGTTTCGATTTCGAAAGGCCCAGAAAAGAGGGAAAGCAGGTATGGGGTACAAGTGGGGAGAGGGGGAAGTAACTTGTTGGAAAAAGTAGCAAGGAGAGAATGTGAGTTGAGGTTGTTCAGCTCAATTGATTTTCAACATTCATGTAGTTCAGTTTGCCTTTTCGACCTGATTGCTGTGCTGACTGGCTGCTGGGAAGGCAATGACAACACACCCAGCATAACCAGTGTGAAGAAAATGCTTTGGCAGACCAAAGCTCTATAAAGAGTATCGTACAGTCCATCTCATCAAAGCCCATATTTTTTTACATATACAAAATAGAACAATTTTACATACCTTTTTATACAGATTGCATTATACATTCCTCCATATATACACCACATTTTATATACCTCATAATACATATCACATTTTATATATCTCATTATACATTCCTCATTTTATATACCACATGATTCAAATCACTTTTTATATACCTCATTATAATACCACATTTTATAGACTCCATTATACATACCTCATTATACATACCACATTTTACATACCTCATTATACGTACCAAATTATACCTAACTCATTATACATACCTCATTACACATACCACATTTTATACACATCATTATACATACTTCATTTTATATACCTCATTATACATACCACATTTTATATACCTAATTATACATTCCTCATTTTATATACTTCGTGATACCTACCACATTTTATATACCTAATTATATACTGTAACGCAAAATAAACTTACCACCTTTTAAACCTTCATATATCAACAATAACACTGCGTGTAGTAAATGTGTGAACTTATTTGTGGACAATAGTGTCCTCATTGTCAGACAAAACGGTCACGGATGGTCACTTGAACCTTCGATGGTCACTTCATAGCACAGCTATTGAACAGCCGTTTTGACTGTCAGTGATTAGCCAAGGGGTACGGGATGATTTTAATGAGCTGCACGTGATGTCTTGATATTGGCTTTAAAAAGGCCAGTGCAAAATGGGCATTTCAATCAACATGCCACGATTGTCAAGGGATCAACGGTAGTGTGCTTGGGCATACTGCAAGGCGGATTGAGCTACCGTGAGGTGGCACGTCGCCTTGGCTGTTCACACCAGACGATATCGGCCCTGGTGGACAGAGACACCCTCCACAACTCTGCAGATGACAGACCTCAATCAGGGAGGCCAAGAGTCACCACTGCAAGGCAGGACAGGAATATGGTCCTAAGTCAGATGGCTTCAGACATTGAGGACTGAGTGGGAAAGAATCCAGCAGCAATCCATCCAAAGACTGGAAGGCAGTATGCGCCGATACCTCATTTTATATACCTCATTATACATACCACATTTTATATACCTAATTATACATTCCTCATTTTATATACCTCATGATACCCACCACATTTTATATACCTCATTATACATTCCTCATTTTATATTCCTCATGATACTGACCACATTTTATATAACTCATTATACATACCACGTTATAATACGTCATTATACATACCTCATTTTATATACCTCATTATACATACCTCATTATACATACCACATTTTACATACCACATTTTAAATACCTCATTTTACATACCACATTTTACACACCACATTTTAAATACCTCATTTTACATACCACATTTTACATACCTCATTTTACATACCGCATTTTACATACCACATTCTACATATCGCATTTTACATACCTCATTTTGCATACCGCATTTTACATACCTCATTATACATACCTCATTTTACATACCACATGTTACATACCACATTTTACATCTCATTTTACATACCACATTTTATATACCTCATTTTACATACTTTATTTTACATATCGCATTTTGCCTACCTCATTTTACATACTTCATTTTACATACCTCATTTTCTATACCACATTTTACAGACATCATTTTACATACCTCATTTTACATACCACATTTTACATACCACGTTTTAAATACCTTTTTACATACTTCATTTTACATACCACATTTTACATACCACATTTCAAATACCTCATTTTACATACCACATTTTAAATACTTCATTTTCCATACCTCATTTTACATACATTTCACATACATTTAAATACCTCATTTTACATACCACATTTAACATACCACATTTTACATACCTCATTTTACATACCTCATTTTACATACCACATTTTACATACCACATTTTACATACCACATTTTACTTCATTTTACATACCTCATTTTACATACCACATTTTACATGCCATATTTTACATGCCACATTTTAAATACCTCATTTTACATACTTCATTTTACATACCACATTTTACATACTACATTTTAAATACCTCATTTTACATACCACATTTTAAATACTTCCTTTTACATACCTCATTTTACATACCACATTTCACATACCACATTTTACGTACATTTAAATACCTCATTTTACATACCACATTTAACATACCACATTTTACATACCACATTTTACATACCTCATTTTACATACCACATTTAACATACCACATTTTACATACCACATTTTACATACCTCATTTTACATACTTCATTTTACATACCACATTTTACATACCACATTTTACATACCACATTTTACTTCATTTTACATCCCTCATTTTACATACCACATTTTATATACCACATTTTACATACCACATTTTACTTCATTTTACATACCTCATTTTACATACCACATTTTACATACCACATTTTACATACCTCATTTTACATACCACATAATATCTTCAGATACCTCTTTACATTCTGCATTGAAATACCTAATTTTATCTTGTATACCTCATATTTCGTTCCACATTTTACTTCCCAAATTTATCATGTCGTGCATTTTACAAACTCATTTTGTTTCTTGCCTCCCAACCATACCTGCGTCCCAACCACACCTTCCTCCCAACCATACCTTCCTCCCAACCATACCTTCCTCCCAACCATACCTGTGTCCCAACCACACCTTCCTCCCAACCATACCTTCCTCCCAACCATACCTGCGTCCCAACCACACCTTCCTCCCAACCATACCTTCCTCCCAACCATACCTGCGTCCCAACCACACCTTCCTCCCAACCATACCTGCCTCCCAACCATCCCTTCCATGCATATTGTTGTGGGAATGCCTTTTAGGGGGTAACTTTGCATCGCGTAGCAATAGTTATTTCCCATTGTGCCTGTTTATGATATGTGTGAGGTAATTTAATTGTGTTTTTGGGAGATGCATCACACTGGGCTACGAGCCAATGGCAGCTGAGTGGGAGGTGCTCGTAGTGTCACGGATGTGGGTGAGGGCAAAGGCGAAAAGAGGTTCTGGTGCAAATCACAGGGTGCCAGATGCATGGGAACTTGCTACAGAATCTACACAAAAACTCATGGGGTTTCTCCTCAGCATGCTGCATCAGCCTTGGGGAGCCTCCCGACACACCAACACTGCAGGTTGCGCCCCCTCTCCCCGTTGTGTCGGCTCTGCCTGCGGCACGGACTGATTTGCCACAGGGCCATATCTCCCTTTGGAACCAAGCTGCATCCTGCTGGGAACAGGGGAGTTCAGTTGTGTCTGATTCTCTTTGTCTATCTCCTGAGGTGTGAATGGCGGCCACTCATAAGTGATTAGATAGTTAAGGATCTGCCATCCATTCATTGACTTGGGGCATGTATGGATTTTGGGATTGAATTATTGTATTGTTTCTTCTTTGTATTCCCATCCCTTGTTGCTTCCCCAATACACTTTATGAATCCACTTGGTCTCTGTGTGAATTTTTAGTGTCTTGATTGCTCGTGGAAGAGTTATTGATGTCTGTTAGAGGACAGGTTGGGTTCGCGTGATTAGTCTTCAGGATGAGACCATGCCTGTGTCTGGGCAATCCCCGTTTGGGTTTCCACTTTGGGTACCCTGCCGCACATTACCGATTAGTGTGTCTGTTCGGGTGTTCCATTGGAGCACGGCAAAGTTGCAAACAAGCCCGAACATCTGCTCCGAGCATCCAAACAGTTGGCCTGCGCAACCGCCTTGATGCGGTTCATCAGATTCGGACCGGGCAACTGGGTTGAGTCTGACAACCACAGCAATATTGTTGTGGTTTTGAAAGACCCCAGGGAGACACATCCAACCCATAAGAGTTGCCTCGTGTTGTTATGTCTGTAACAATTTTGGTTAGCTAAATTACCTCTCCCCTCATATCAGTATAAAGAGAAATGCATTGTGTTTCTGTAGCAGATTCGAACCCCTTTTGTAATTCTTCTCTTTTTTTATTGCTCTCCATATCTCTCTCTCTCTCTCTCTCTCTCTCTCTCTCTCTCTCTCTCTCTCTCTCTCTCTCTCTCTCTCTCTCTCTCTCTCTCTCTCTCTCTCTCTCTCTCTCTCTCTCTCTCTCTCTCTCTCTCTCTCTCTCTCTCTCTCTCTCTCTCTCTCTCTCTCTCTCTCTCTCTCTCTCTCTCTCTCTCTCTCTCTCTCTCTCTCTCTCTCTCTCTCTCTCTCTCTCTCTCTCTCTCTCTCTCTCTCTCTCTCTCTCTCTCTCTCTCTCTCTCTCTCTCTCTCTCTCTCTCTCTCTCTCTCTCTCTCTGTCTCTCTCTGTCTCTCTCTGTCTCTCTCTGTCTCTCTCTGTCTCTCTCTGTCTCTCTCTGTCTCTCTCTGTCTCTCTCTGTCTCTCTCTGTCTCTCTCTGTCTCTCTCTGTCTCTCTCTGTCTCTCTCTGTCTCTCTCTGTCTCTCTCTGTCTCTCTCTGTCTCTCTCTGTCTCTCTCTCTCTCTCTCTCTCTCTCTCTCTCTCTCTCTCTCTCTCTCTCTCTCTCTCTCTCTCTCTCTCTCTCTCTCTCTCTCTCTCTCTCTCTCTCTCTCTCTCTCTCTCTCTCTCTCTCTCTCTCTCTCTCTCTCTCTCTCTCTCTCTCTCTCTCTCTCTCTCTCTCTCTCTCTCTCTCTCTCTCTCTCTCTCTCTCCTCCCCCACATCTTTTCAGCACATCCATGCAATCTCTGCAACACACAACAATACACCTTACAAAAGCCACATTAAACAACAACAACAACAGGCATTTCAAGGCCATTTTTCCTGCTCGAGCAGGGATTCGCTAAAAGCCACATTCCAACTCATTGCAAATCCAATCAAGCACATCATAAATTGGTACAGACCAGGATTGTGAATCTTTTCAAGAATCAAGAAACAGCATAGCAAAGTACCAGGAGTTGGACGGACCTCCAGCAGCGGTCGACGTTGCTGCTGCATAACCATGGCCTCGAACAATGAGCTCTGCAAGGTGACAGGACCGTACCAATGAGGAGGTGGCATCCACAAAGCTCAAGATGTGCTTGAGGAGGTGTTGCCTGCAAAGCTCAAACCGCACTCGAGGGCTGGGCCCCAGAACCACACCTCCCCCAGGAACTTTATAAGTTCAGGAATGCTAGGACTCGAGGCTGATTGACATCTCGGGGAAATCAAAGAGTCAAGGCTGAACCTGCTGGAGCGAACCTCCGCGAGAACGAATGGGCTGGTGCCACGGTGCAGAGAGCTGATATGCCGTGGAGTTTCCCTGGACGCTCGAGCCAACACATTGACTCACACTCTCTTTCTCTGGCTTTCCATACTTCTAATTAGTTGACTTGGAACACAAGAGAGTGTACAACAATTACACCCTCGACTCGTTCAGGGTCGGGTTACCGACTCGCATTCACGATTTCCTCTGTCACACCACGAACATTCACCCACACTTCTTCCCACATGGCGAACCACATCATTTACCCCCTCCCCCCTCTTCGCTCTCCTCCCCTTTTTCACATTGGGATCGATGTAAGCCTGCAAGCTTGCGTCGGGTGAGCGAGGGGTCACCAACAAGCCACGCCTTCTTCTCTCTGTGTCTTTTCTCGGAGTATGAGGTGCCTACATCTGTAGAAACGGGCTAAGATGACGAGCTAAATGGGCTGATGTGCTCCGGGGTAAGATATTTCTCTTGTGAACCGTTTGCCTGTAAATATGTTTCCTTTTTATCTTCATAAACTGTTTCCAAACTGCCCGATTGTCTTTTCTACATTGGTTAGACCATATAGTATGTTCTAGTGACAGGGAGTTCTGCCCTGCCGTTCCGTTATGGCTGCTGATGAGATTGGCCAGCGTCCCATGTCTGGACGTGCTCGGCCATTTCGATTGACAGCAACGTGGCGTTGACAGCACGGTTCTCCATCTGGGAGCTTTAATTCGCCGGTAAGGTAAAACGGAGTTATACGCTGGGCACTGCCTCAATTAAACGTCTTAGATGACATCTGTGGTTGCGTAGCAACCCATTGTCCGCTTATCTCAGCATTGTCAGCGTAGCAACTCAACTTATCTCAACCCATTGTCCGCATTGTCTCAGGCTCATCAGAGCTTCAGGGTCAACGGCTGGGAAGTGGGTCCGAGTACTCTCCTCGAGGTATGTTCCACACATGATCCTTCTCTTCCATGATATATTTCTTAACTCCTCACACTTTTCCTCTTACCTCTTCACCTCTACTCTCCGCAGCCCTCCTTTCTCTTTTCCATTCTAATGATTCTCTTTTCTTCATTTTACACCAAAACTGTCCTCCCACTATCCCAGTACATACGTAATTATTATGCGTTGGGCTTCGCCTTCCTGCACAGATTTTAATCATGTCAACGATTAAAGTCCATTATCAATTCACAGGCATGCAAATCGGCTGAGATTATTGTGACAAGATGGTGGAGGTAATAGCACACTTACCTTTTGAGCTGTCTTGCATGGGTTCGATTCTCAGCCATGACTACAAACTGTCAGACTGGTACTTTGCTGGCACAGTGTTGCATCACCAAAGGTGCCATCCATTCCATGAATGTTACGCACGTTTACACGTCTGCTTGCATTAGTCGGTGGATGTTAAAGATCCCACTTTTGTGAAGACCAGGTGAGTTAACCCCTGCACCCTGTATTCCGAATTCCTTCTGTAACTGCAGTTGAATGTCAGGCCTGGCCATCTGGCTCGTGAAAGAACTTGGGCTAAAAGCTTTTCCAGGCTGATGCCATTAGAAAGTGGGAAGGATTGCTTATGTTATGGTATGTAATGGTAAATATCCCAAAGTGATTTTCATTATTACACTGAACCTCCCAAGTGTTATTAGCATCATATAATGAATACTGCTTGCAAAGCTTAGATTTAAGATTGCTTTATCAACATGGCAGTGGTCGTTATGTGCTATTCCAATGTTGAGGCCTCATGTCTCTGTCTGGCTTTGTCTTCATTCTTCTTCAACATCTTGAAACTCAAATCATACCATTTTCACAGACAGAATATGCAAAACCTAACCTGCGAGGACACTCCAATTATTGGACAAATCCAGACTCTTGGGAGCCAGAGGGAATCAGGGGCAATGTGAGACCAGCAGTGAATCTTCCAGGCACTGGTTATTAAATGCATATTAGGGTGACCCAAGGTGTGAATTTCAAAGCTTCTGTTCCACCACCCAAAGTGGCAGAGAATGACTTTTTGTGACAACGGGGGTGATGATGTAAGAGCCGCCTCCGCATACAGCAACAGTGTCTGCCATTAGATGAAATCCAACGGGCAGATTAAAAAAAAATGCCGAACGGACAATGCTACTTTCTGCTTGTGTTGTTATGAGTGTCGAGTGGATGGGGAATGGTAGAGTAGTAAGAGTTGGACAGTTGCCTGGCTGATTGCTGTCCTGCGAGGTGATGGTGATCGTAGTGTGCTAGGTGAGTGTATCCATTATTGGAGGGCAACTGCTGAACTCAGGGTTCGGTCAAGTTGTGTTCAATGCTAGACCCGTGCTGTCTTGGTTCACTGATGTTCCTGCATGCAAGGAGCTATGGATGGGCTAATTTGGCTTTTGGCCACCACATTCCCAATGCAGGATCCTTCCACTTCATTGGTCCTGGCAGTCATTGCCGACTCTCAATTCATGCTCTTCTGAACGCTGTACGATCTGTGAGACAGAAGATGGAAACCCTCACCCACTTGCTTTCAATTTCAGAAGCCTTTTTGCATCAGTCGGCGTCTCAGTCCTTCGTGCTTCAGCTGCAAATGAAACTCACAACCTGGGTCCATTCCCCTTCTGTGCTCAGATTTTTTACAAACATGCTACAGCTGAATGTTTATATTGTAGATTCTTCAACATTGACTCATTCGTTCAGTGCTCACTGGATGATGCCTTGCTGTGCCGATGATCTGTGTCCAGTAATAGCACCATATACCTTAGTCATGACCTCTGGGATTCGAGCTTGATACAGGTTCATCTTCGTTTTCTGGACCAGGATGCTCATTTGATGACTTGTGGTTTTTTTATATTGTGGAATTGGAATCTTGATGTCACTCGTTACTCTGTGTAACTTACAAACTTCATGTGAAGATGTAATAAGAAGTGAAACATGTCGTGAAAAAAAAAGGATCTTTCATTTTATAACACATTTCTTGTTGTTGTTGGTGTTGCCCTTGTCATGGCTGTGGTTGTTGCTGTTTGCGCGTTCCTTCCGTGTACTTTTATATATTTTTCTATTGCTTCGAGAAGTATTACTATAATATAATTTTGTGTGCTCCTTCCATGACCGTCATGCTTTACTCGAAAGAGTTCCTGCTGCAGTACCATTGGAACAGCTACATTAGAATTCCGAGTCTTGCTTCTTCTTACTGTTATTCTTCCCTCCCAAAGGCAAAGGGATTCGTGAAAACATGACAACGAGGGAGATGGGAAGAAAGTTTATAATAAGCAACTTGTGCATTCAATATAAGAGTGCAAAGCTCAAATTTATTACAAAGAAGCTCAATTGCCTTGGTTTCTGTGGCCCAGGAAAATGCTTGAATTTCTGTCATCATCGTTTGTCTCGTTGGACACAATTTTTTTTCACAACTAATGAGTGTTTTAATTACCACCTTAATTGTCAGCATCGATATTGACTTAATAAGTGTTCCCAAAAGGTTTCAATTCCCCTTCGCACCGCCTTGCCCCGAACAAAATTTGTCCCAGGATGAAAGCTTTTCCATGTTCCATTTCTTCCGCTATATCCCGCTGTGTTAGGACTTCTTCAGTCCAGCACGACATCGAAATAAACAAATTTTCCTTTTCAAACTCCCACTGTTCTCATCATTCCATGCATTCTGGAGTGATGATTCACCCATCTTACCATGCTGTTCTCCGCTTGATCTCTTCTGCCACCCGAACACTTTATTATACATTCTAATACAGTCAGCCATTGTGCTGTAACTCGAAGGCGCTAATGATCTTGGTGCAGGTAGGGAACATGGCATGTGAGGTCGAGGCTAGTAATTGTGCAGTTTAACCAAATCAAGGAATAGCTTTGGATTGGTTAAGTGTCCAAAATTATTTATACTTCCTTACACATAGCTTAGAGGATCTCGATGGACCTAGACTCGGTGGTGTAATGGGTAGAGCACCCACTCTGAGTCTGTGATATTGGTAGTTTGAACGTGACTCTGGCCAACTAGCCAAGTTATATGTGGCAAATTTTTTTTTTTTAAATGGTGTTCTGCTTCTTTCTCCTGATGCTCAGCAATTAAAAGGAAAAAGCAAGGATAAACAACCACAGGTTAGTAACCATTGCACATGCTTGATGGGCCGAATGGCTTACCTCCTGCGTTGAAGATCCTAATTCTCAGGGAACTCATATAAGCATTCTCAGCAACATCATGTCCTTGACTCAGGCCACATCGAGGAGGTCACTGAGTGATAGAAAGACAGTCAAGGGAGATCCCTAATAATTGTGATATCTCTGGAATGTGGATGCAGGTTTTATAGTAAAATTGGTTTTTGCTCCACTCGCAGTGCTGTTTGTGAAAGTCATGTTGAATCTCATTAATCGATCATATTGTACATCCAGAACTCATTTGTGGAGAAGTGACACAAGTGAAAATGTGAGAATAAAGCACCTGAACATTTCTGTGGCTGAAAACCAATCCTGAACAACTTACCCCTCTGCAAAATCCATGGGATTCGAACCCAAACCAGTGAGGGCAATGGGAAGAAACCGTCACCCAGTCTTCCATCACCAAGTCACTCAGTGAAATGTTTTATCAACGTTTCATGTTACTTGGGATAGATATTTCAACTGTATGCAATTATGACTGTAAAGAAACCCAATGAGAAGAACAAGCGGAATCCAAGTCTTACAAGTTCACAAGCAGGGAGATCTTTTGATACAAGACTGAAGGCTCACGAAAGAACTAAAATGCTGATATGGAGGAACTTATCATCACACTCTCATACTGGGTGTATGTAGACCAACATCCTCCATGCAGTCAATATTTCATTATATCTCCCCCTGGATCCTCTGGACCCCCCTCCCACTCCCCATGCCCCATGCTCCATCTCTGCCTTCCAGTCCCACTAAAACAATGAAGAGACAGCTCAAGAACCTACAGACCACAATAAATCACCTTAATGAGCCAGACTGCCAACTTTACTTTGGATGTACAAGGGATATGATGACTAATTTTGACATAGTGCCAACACACTAGGTTTATATACTTCTGAAGGGCAAACAGAAAATCTTGAAATGCATTTGTGATAATAAACAGATGAGAAAGCCTGATGTTGGCTTAACGGTTAAGGTGGCTGCCTTTACATCTCAGGGTCGTGAGCTTGAGCTCCTGTTGTTCCGTTACATAACACCAGGTGGGTTGACTCAGCCTGTCATCCTTCCAAGGTCACCAAAATGAGTTGATGAGAACTGAAAGGGGGGGCACTGCATCAGCCACACAATGGTGCTCCCAGCAATGATGCAGCCAACAAACACAAGATGCATACGGAATAATAATTAAAAAAAAAAACCGGAAAGCTCACTTTCTGAACCTTGTTTGCAAAGGAGTGAGTAAATTGTTTCTCCTATTCTTGAACGGATAATAGAAAACATATTTGCAAAGGTGTTGACTGATAGGTGACAAGATATGATGATGGATTTGGTGGGACTGAACTTGTCGTGACATCACACTTTGTTTTATCAGTCATCTAATCACTAATTGGTTTCTGAACATTCATTGATCTTTTCGTCTTCCAAAGGTGAGTCAACCTCACCCTCCCCCCTCCCCTCCCATTTCCATTTAAGAAAGATGTAACAAAAGATGTAACAACACTTATATTTACTCCAAATTATCTTTCGAGTCAATTTCAAACAAATTTGAGATTCTTTACTGAGAAAATAAATTACCATGTTTTCATTTTGTGACTGTCTCAATTGGTGACAGCCAAGATGGGTGTCTCGAATTGCATTGTGGGTTTGAAAATGCAACTTTTAACAGAATTATTGCAAGTTAAAAAAAAAAACAAAAAAAAAACAGCTGTTATATCAATATTATATGAAGTAAACAATCTCTGCCTTTCCAATTTCGGAATATTTCAAGCTGTGGGCCTTACATAATCCGATAGATGATTAAGCCTTTAATCCTCAACAAATGACTATTGTAGGATTAAAATGATATTGCAAATACCTTTTATATCTGATACAACAAGATCATGTGTAATTCATTATTGTGAAGACTGAGCCAGGAGAAAGGAAATCTGTTTGAGAAAAATTTAACTGAAAAATGGTGTGTCGTGCTAATTAGCCACAAAATTGCATCATTACCAAAAATCCATATTAATAGTGTGTTTAAAAAAACAATCGAGATCTAGCACGAACGAGAAGAGGATGAAGAAAGACGAGATATCCAGCCTGTGCTGAACAAGAGTGAACTGGAAGGGCACTCGGTCGAGAGCATAGCTCCGCAAGGCTGATTAGCGTACGTTTTGTATCCCACTGATAGGCTGGATCTGGAGTCGGACTTGAACTGAAATTTAATTGGCTTCTTCCTGTCACCTAACTAACTCATCCCTAAGTTTTGGATACATCATATTGATGGATACATCATATTGTCCATTTCATTAAGATAAAAATTGGCAATGTTAATCGAAGCTCAGATCAATCACATGAAAAAGATTATTGTTCAGATTGAAATTTATGATTTTAGAAGTTCAACCTTGAGTTGACCTTTGACCTTTTGTCCTCAAAAATAGTTGGTTTCCAAATTTGATGATGCACTATGCAATTGCTGTTTAATTTTCAGGTTAATCAGATGAAAATTGATGATATTTTTTTTCAGATGAAATTTGATGATTTCAGAAGTTTGACCTTTTGACCTCAAAAATAGTTACTTTCCCAATTCAGTGATGGACGATGCAAATCTTGTTCAACTTTCAATTTAATAGGATGTAAATTGATGATTTTTCAGTTGAAAATTGATGATTTTAGAAGTTTGACCTGGAGTTGACCTTAGACTTTTTGAACTCAAAAAATAGTTGGTTTCCAAATTGAGTGAAGCAATATGCAAATCTTGTTTAAATTTCAAGTCAATCGGATGAAAAATGATTTTAGAATTTTTTTTCCTCAAGTTGACCTTTGACCTCAAAATCAATCGGCTTCTCAGTTGAGGCTACCTCTACAACTTGGGCAAGTTTCATGATGATTGCTTTAAAATTATGACATGTAGGCGATTGATAAACACAGAATAACAGACAGAATAACAAAATCGACTGACAAACAGACAGAAAAATCTTCGATTTTGCAAGTAACAAACAAACAAACAAATCGACAGACAGAGAGAAAGGGGTGAAAATGTAACCTCCAAATTTAGTGGTGGAGGTAATAATGACATAGAGATCGAGCATGATGTGAAGGAGAGTTAAGAGAGACGTACAGATTCATTTTGAACTGTGTGAGACCTGAGAATGACATCCAGATCCAGCATTAAACCAAACGAGGATAAAGAAAAGCATCCAGATCCAGCATGAACCGGATGAGGATAAAGGAAGGCACCAATATCCAGCATTAACCTTGGGACCATACTCTGTGCAGAGCGTTGGTGCTGCATTAGCAGTCTCCTTGGCTATTGGGCATAATCCTGGACAGGTCACCACTCTGACAGTGACACAGGATACCAGCAAGCTGGCACTCATTTTGTCGACCTCGGAAGGATGACAGGCAGTCAACCCCACTTCATATTAATTCAACAGCAAAGTGTGATTTGAACTCAGGATCTAAGCATCTCAAGCTCACCACCCTAACCATTAAACCAACACCAGGCATGCTTAAACAAGATGAGTATAAAGAAAGGCATCCAGATCCACCATGAACTGGAGGAGGATTAAGAATTACATCCAGATCCAGCATGAACCGGAGGAGGATTAAAAATTACATCCAGATCCAGCATGAACCGGATAAGGATTAAGAATTGCATTCATATCCAGCATGAACCGGACAAAGATTAAGAAAGACATTGTGGAAGAAAAAGTAATTATATTCATGTACTCTCAATTATAATTGTTGCTGGTGCTTTATAAATTTAATTTTTATGCTATAAGTCGAATTGGCTGTCAGTTATGTTTCCCTTTACCCAAGAGTCTTTTGACCTCAATATTGATAAAAGGAATGTCTTACTATGAAACAAGGTGACCTGGTTGATAACACTGCAACTTTTGCCATGATTATGTCATTCTCTTTCACCTAGTGGACACGTATTTCAGTTGGAGTTCTTTTGCCTCATGCGTATCAGCCCCCTCCACTCCCCCAAAAGCATATAAATGCCAGGAAATGTAATCTTAGCTTCGTGCAAATCATTGTGGATGTTTACCATCTCAGTGTTTTGGGCTCCGTGGTACCATGAAATAAATGTTCTCTGATCAAATGTACTTTTCGTTGTGGACAGTGAATTAATTATTTATTACAAATTTAGTCACAGGATTTACACCGAGTCGGTTAATAGAACAAATCTGAAAATTCCACAACAACATCCAGATCCACCATGAACCGGACGAGGATTAAGAATTTCATCCAGATCCACCGTGAACCGGACTAAGATTAAGAATTTCATACAGATCCACCGTGAACCGGATGAGGATTAGGAAAGACATCCAGATCCACCATGAACCGGACTAAGATTAAGAATTTCATACAGATCCACCGTGAACCGGATGAGGATTAGGAAAGACATCCAGATCCACCATGAACCGGACGAAGATTAAGAATTTCATACAGATCCACCGTGAACCAGACGTGGATTTAGAAAGACATCCAGATCCAGCATTAACCGGATGAGGATTAAGAATTACATCCGGATCCCAGCATGAACCTAGTTAATGATAATTTTCTCGACAGATTAGAATTCACAAAGAACAGGCACACATTTATTCTGAAATATGAGATCTCTTGGGAAAGTTAAGACATCACAAGAGGTGCTGTCCTCTTTAAACTTTAGAGCCTGAGCAATATATATGTTTCATTCCAACCATGTCTAAGCTCAAACCATTTGTTATTTTGGTCCTGCCAATGAAGCCTTCATGCAGGAACAGTGTCAGCCAAGATTGGTGTTGATATAAACTTGTGAACATTGTCCCTTTAGAGTAGTGGTCAATGGTAATGCCCTCTTGGGATTGCCATTATGGCAGCTATGGGAAAACTACTCACCCATTAACAAAAGTTTTTTGCAAATTGAAGTTTAAAATTAAAAAAAAAAAACGTTTTTAAAGTTAATTAATTTGAACTCTCTCAGCACTAGCAACCTCTGGTCTCTATTCCGTTCATGGACATGTCATTGTTCTGGAGCATGGTTACTGCCCAAACAGTCAGTATATTGGCAGAGATTGCAGTGCTTCAGTATATTGGCAGAGATTGCAGTGCTTCAGTATATTGGCCATTGCTCATCCTCGTGGGAGGAAGAACAGTTGGAATTTGACTCACACATAATGGCCAACTATTTATAAAAAAAATAAAACAACAATACTGTAGTATCTTATACCTCAATAGTGAATGCGAATTGACAGGACAACTGGCTTAATATCAGTGATGCACCAGGATGGCAGATGATAGTTGGCTCGGGAATCAAACGACAGACTAAATAACTCAAAGGGGAGTTATCCTGCCAACCTTTCAACCAACTCCTCCTGATTCCATTCCTTTGCTCCATCCTTCTTTCAAAGTCGCCAACAAGAATGGTAAACATACGTATGTGAATTTTTAAAGTCTTTACCACTATGTGTTGGCTATGTTAACCATTTTCCAACATAATCGTACAATCCGTAACTTGCACATGTTCTTCTTTCTGCTGCTCCCGTTAGGGGTCGCCACAGCGGATCATCCGTTATGATCCGCATACTAACATAACCCTAACCCTAACAGCTTGATTTGGCACAGGTCTTACGCCGGATGCCCATCCTGACACAACCCTGGTCGCCTCTTACGACACAGGGATAAGGATTGGGTTTCGCCATGATTCCGGGCTGCCCGACACCCTCTCATAGCGCGGCCCAGCGCAGAGCTCCGGTCCTCAAGCGATCCTCCAACCCAAGCCTCCGAGTAGCCGGATTACAGGCACACGCCACTACGCCCGGTCACAATCCGTAACTTGCACATAGGACTACAAATATACAGGACAACCTGTTTAAGGTCACTTTTAAAGGCCATCATGCTCTGTGATACAGTCTCCCCTGCGAGTAGTAGTCAATCAAATCAAATTCCTGTGGGGATTGAATCGAGAATCAAAAAGGTCATTGGCAATCATGTTACAAGTGCCCATGTTCATGTTCAAAGTCGAAACCGTTTTACATTCAAGTTAATGTCTCTGGACGAATTTTGTGCTGGATTACAAACCGACACAGACATGTACAACTACATTGTCCAATTACTTAACTGACACCTTCAGCTCTCTGTATCCTAATGGGCCATCTATAGGGCAGAATGTTTGACTCCGCACCCCAATCCCCACTCCTTGCAGACCCTTTCCATTCCCTCGCATGACTCTTATTTCCTCCCAAGCCATCCTTTCCTTCTCTCCACACTTCTCCCATGCAAACTCCTCTCACCTCATTTCTCCTCTCCCATCATCCTCTATTCTCATGTTCTTCCCAATTTAAATTTTCTCCTGGAGGAAAGAGTAAGACAGAACACCTTCTGGAAGGTGGTTCCATAGATGAGAGAAGTGAGGATTAAAAGAGTTGAGGTGTGTGGTCAACCTAGCTATTTAGAGTGGGCTACAGCTGGGATAACACGTACATCCTGGAGTAGATATAGAGGGTCAGAGAACTGAGAGAGCAGACAGAGCGATATCGGGAAAGAGACGGCGGTTAAAAAACAGTGAACGCTGAAGAGCTTGTGATGTGAGAGCAATTGCGACCCTGTACTTCGACCTCATCACTGGAGATGCCAATAATTTTATGAGTATTAGATGAACAATAACCTCTTCATCTATTAGTATTATAATCCCGAAAGCTAGTGGAATTTTTTATTTCTCTTTTTTCCACCTATGGAACCAATTCCCACAATTTCTTCAATCTCATTCTTCCCTCCAGGTCTCCAAGACAACTGTTCACCACCATCTCAGATCGTCCCCAATCCAAAACCATGATCTTTTCTACCCTCGTTAACCCCACACCCACCCTACTCCAATTACTCTTCCTTCCAAAGTTCCAGTTTTTCCCGCCTGAGAGTTTCCTTCTGTGGCCATCTTGTCCACCCCATGCATCCTCTCCTGCCCCTCATTCCTCCCCACATCCATTGTTTGGCCAAGTCTGCCTCAAAATTGGCCTTTAACTCAACTGTTGTGTCCTAATCCATTTACTGCACTAACTCCGACTAGCACTTCCACAAGCAATGATTGTATACAAAAAATGTATAAAAATCGCACAAGGTAACTTGCTCAAGCTATTTTCCTCAAGTTTATCAATGATCTACCTACCGTCATCACTGACAAAGTGCAGATCTATGCAGGTCATACTAAAATCTCTGGCCCAGCAAACAACAAGCACAACTCTTCATCCATTCAGGATGACGTGGACAAGGCAGTGGTCTCAGCAGTGGCAACTTCCTTTCCACCCAAGCGATGGCAACAAATGATGGCAACTTGGGAAAAATACTGTCAACGAGTGTTACACGATTAATGGAATTGGGCTTGAAAATGTCATTAAATAAAAAGATCTCGGCATCTTAACCAACAAGGACCTAACATTCCATTATCACATCTCAACTACAGTCAACAAGTTGAACCAGACACTTGAGCTAATAAAACGTACCTTCTAAACCTTGGATGATGTTACGTTGCCACAGCTATTCAAGTCTGACCTGTCCTGGATTATGGCAACTTGGCATGGCATCACAGATATATAGCAGACAGCTCTAAATAAGAGAAGGTACAGAGAAGGACAACCAAATTAGTCTTTACCAAATGTCAGCTACCCCTACCAAGAGAGACTGAGACACTTGAATTCGTACTCTCTAAATTACAGATTCAGGTTTTCCGGATCATAAAAAGGACGAAACTGCATCAATCCCCAAACATACCTTCACTCCAGCAGTTACCACCTCTACCATAAGTCGTCCAATGATGTGTAGGCTACTCGGGTGTCGGCTACTTCTCAGAATTAGTTTCTTCAGTCCGAGAGTGATCGAGGATTGGAACAGCCTCCAAACTTCCCTGGTGGAATCCACATCTGTAACAACCTTTTAAAATAGTTTGGACAAATTTTTGACAAAGTTAAATCTACACCTTGCACCGATTGCCACCATGCTTCCCTTCCTGGTTTAAAACCACTTTGTACCAACCGATGCAAAACAACCAATAAGGAAGTATACATAGACTGGGATTCGCCATAGGATATCACCCTCCTATCCTGTGCAATGATTGATGATGATGATGATGATGATGATGATGATGATGATGATGATGATGATGGTAATGTGTACCTAATATGAGAGTTATAGCAGAAGATTTCAGTATGATTAACCTCCGCCATCGAAGATGGACAGAGGTTACTGTTTTCACCCCTGTCTGTTTGTTTGTTTGTTTGTTACTTCCAAAATCTAAAGATTTCGTAAGTATATTGATGACTTCCGTCCTCTGTTTGTGTGTTTGTTTGATTGTGTTTGTGTTTGTTTGTTTGTAGGCACGATAACTCAAGAACAGAAGAAGCTACCAATGTCAAATTACATCACGTGATTCAGGAGGGTGATGGCTATTGCTGATTAGATTTTGGTCAAAATCGGTCAAAGGTCAAGGTCACAGTGAGGTCAAACATAATTCCGTAAATTCATGTGGGGAAATGGAGTATTTTTGCTTCAGTCGACGTTACGAGTTCGTTTTAACTTCGATTTTTATTTTGTCTTTGGTTTTTGCGATCGGTTAGGACGCTTAACACTCGGTTGTCGAAATTCTGGTAAAAACCGGATGTTTTGGAGACGTTTTAAGATTGTATAAAAAAATATTTCACTGACTGCGTCACGGCTCGTCACGTGATGCAGCGCGCTCGAGCAGACGTGGCGTCGAGTCACATAAAGGTTTTGCGTGTACGCGCTGACGGTGTTTTCGATAAAATGGTGTTTAAAAGTCATTTTTTATCCCAATAAAGGTTATTATCGCATGCCTGACTCGTTAAGCCGTCAGATTATGTAAAGATTGTTGGTGGATGGCCGAATATTACGGCTTTGTGACTTTTATAAAATAATATTAAAAAATTGCGTGGAGAAATGGAGATTTTTGCTTCGGTCGACGTTACGATTTTTGATGGTTTGGTGCAGAATCATCGTAGAAACTTCTGGTTTGCGGTGCTACCTTCTCCAGAGACAGCTTTTATTAGACAAGGTCAGAGGTCAAGTTGACGATTTCATAAGTACCAGTCTATAACTGCTTGTTTGTTTGTTTGTTTGTGAACAGTATTACGGAAAAAAACTCCTGGACGGATTTCGACGAAACTTGGTGGGGGGGTTAGGTGTGGTCCAAGGATCATGCTGTTATTTTTCTGTGTAATATTAAGATCAAGGATATTTTCCTGTGTAATATTAGGGGGGGTATTGTCCTATTTAGGTATTGTGATAGGAGTGGAAATAAGAGTATTCAGAGCACTGCTGGGTAGCTTTGATAGTTTACTCCCCAGGGAGCTCAGATGGCCAGAGGGCTCAGGCCAGATCATATTTCAGGAAATGAGTGACGAGGCAACTGCCTCGCCTGCCTCAGCCTGGCTACACCCTAGCATGCTATTAGATTTTGGACTTGCTCCAAAGTCCAATATGGCCGCTATGGCGGCCATTTTGAAAAAATATTTGAATTTTTGTTTTTGCATTTCTACGTTTTAAGTGATTTCCAACTAAAAAAAAAAATTGTTAGAGAAAAAAAAAAAAAATTTGCAACTTCTTTTCAAAAAAATTTCGATTTTTTTTTTGGGCATTTCTACATGCGCGTCGATCTAGTTTAGTTTATTCAATCGTGGTTCAGTGGAGTCTGATCCGTTTTGACCTACAATGAATAGGATATCAGGCTCACTTAAGTGACCCAGCAGTATTGGCGGCGGAGGTTTTGCACTCTACCGAGTGCTCCCCCTCTAGTTTAATTAAAATTATTCTCACAAATTAATTTGGTCATGGGCACAAATTTGTAAAATGAGTAATTATTTGACGCCATGGTTTGTAAGTTGCCATTCCGGGAATGTCCTGTAGAGGGAGAGCAAATCCCACTGAAGTTGCATTCTCACGATGTTCTGGCCATGACGTGCATCGTTTGATCGCATTGGAAATCAAGGGAAGTAAAGCACAGGTGAAGACCATTTGGCCCATTTTCCCCAGTGCCAATTCACGTTTTTTTTTTTTTTACCTTTCCCAGCAAATACAGGCAACGCTAATCTTTAATGCGGAATCTGTCTCGGGTTCAGGCACACAATGACCTGCTCTTTTTGAAGAGTATCATGACCTTTCTTTACAATCATAAGTGAGTGTGAGAAATCGGTTGTTTTTATTTGTCCAATGCAGTGAATGATACGGTCTCTTTCGCGAAGAGTAGGCGAGTTGTGGCCGGCATTCTGGAATAAATTACGTACCATATGTAATACTCCTGCCCGAACCAGCTCCAGTTGAACATCAGGCCTGGCCAGCTATTCAATATATACATATGTATATGTATGTATATATATATATATATATATATATATATATATATATATATATATATATATATATATATATATATATATATATATATATATATATATATATATATATATATATATATATATGTTTGACTATTCAAGCAGTGACAATTAGTAGTGGAGAAGTAGTGGGCTTTTGTTCAACAGACATGGCACAGCTCGTGGGCAGTATTGTATTATACACTTGTGCTCATGGCACAAAGAACTGGGGAGCTTTTGCCTTCATGAAAGCAAAACCGTCGTTCCTTCCACTTTGATATGTATGTGAACATGACTGTGAAACAAGCATTTTCCAATCCCTACTCTCCTTTGCCGTACCAGTACCTAAGATAACCTTATATCCTATTCCATCTGTTCCTTGATGGTTTTTGTTGTTGATTTACCAGTATGGATGCCGTGACAGCATCCTGGTGTTTCATTGTGCAATTACAATGCTGGTGGTTCTTGCTTTTCCAGGATTTGTTGCTTTATGATTCACAGGAGAGTTGTCTACATTGGCAGTATAATTTGTACGCAGAATCGCACTGCTGGCTTGGATCCGCTGCGTCTCAAACAAGTTGCTGGATTTTGTTTTTTAATTACAAAGGTTCATGCAAACGTTTCGGTCACAATGTGGCCTTCATCAGGAGCTATGCAAACTATGCGTGTCATTTTATGTCTCAGAGGAGGATACTATAGACCACAAGACACAATGCAGAAAATGCATCATTACTTGTCGGTACTGTTGAGTTAATGCTTTCTAGGGGTTAATAAATCCTGAATTTAGCGTAGATATTCCCATATTCAGTGTTTAAATGTAATTTTCGGTTTGCGTCACTAATTCTAATAGCTAGAATTATCAGACCCACCAAGTGTGTGTGTGTGTGTGTGTGTGTGTGTGTGTGTGTGTGTGTGTGTGTGTGTGTGTGTGTGTGTGTGTGTGTGTGTGTGTGTTTGTGTGTGTGTGTGTGTGTGTGTGTGTGTGTGTGTGTGTGTGTGTGTGTGTGTGTAAAATCCCGCAATTCTGCGAGACCTTTATTTGATATTATATTCCTCTGTTTTCTGTGTAAATGTTCCCTTTTGTGCAGCAGTAGGCCTCCAGCCCTTAGTTTAGGAATAATGCTCCCAAATAATGGGAGCAGGAAAAGGTGCTCCCATTATTTGGGCCTTGTCACAGCACCCATTCGGGAGGTTAGAGGTCATGCAAGGGTCGCCCCACCCCTGGACCGCACGGTCGACCAATTATAATTAGCGAGATGGGAGGGGCACGCCATGTCACCGATGATGTTAACCCCGAGATAATAAAGGGGTGCGGTGTCAGAACAACGGTGCAGATGTCGGGACTGATTGCAGCGGTAAGGTATGCAAATTTGTTGAGCTGCTGAGTGATGCCACGGCTCCACCCAACCTGCCACACCTCTCTCCACCAGGGCCGCACCCACTCCGCCAAGTCATTCCTCTCTCCTTCCACACAGGCCAAGGCAAGGGACAGACCCAAGCGGTCACCTTGAAACAACATTATTGGGTTTGGCCTACCGACTCTGCTTGTCCTGTGGTGACCTATGTCCTCTATCGTGTGTGTCTGAAAACCTAAGATATGGAATAATCAAAGTTCCTAATCGTCGCTTCGACTGTTCCGTGGGATGCATAATCGGTAGTGGGGAATTTGGGGGATTTTATTACTTGTGGTCGCTGGTTTGTACATACCTGCCTTTTTCCCACACATACACTTGTTAAACACACAGGCTGAGGCAGGACTGAGCTGCTGGACAAAGTAGGGGCCAAAATTGATGTGCAGCAGCAAATGGTGGGGAGAAATGGAGACCTTTGTGGGAGATGTGGCAGGTGTGTGGCGTGAGAGAGCGGCCAGTGAGGGAAGGTTGAAAGCAAGGCTGAGGAACACAGTAAGGTTTCCCAGGGGATTAGTAAAAGAGGGGACAACTCGGAGAGAAAGGGAGGCAGCACCACTACAGGTAATAAATGAAATAATAGAGACAAACACAGGGATAACTGAAAATGAAAGTGGGTTCGAGTCGGAGATAGCAATGGCTTGGTTATGTGCAAATCCAGAACTGTCCACAGGGAGGTGTGTGAGCCTGTGTTTCTGCCTATGTGTGTGTGTCTGTGTGTGTGGTGTGTGGGATCTGTGAGCAAGCCATCCAAATCTGCACACAAGGCTGCGGTGCAGACCGGTGTGCTGGAGGTGAAGTGACCGGCTTGTGAACCGCGTACTTAAGCACATGGTGAGCAGACGTGCCGAGGGATCAAAGCTGCCTGACTGGTGCCATTCAGCACTGGTGTGGAGGCGGGTGAGCGTGCAAGTGTGTGCATGTGCAGGTGTGTGAGTGAGGGAGTGCATGTGGCACTGGTACGTGAACACCTTAGATTGGACATTGAGGAGGAGAGAGGAACGTGTTCGGGGAAGCCACTCAAGATGGACTGTTGAGCATTAGATTTGGAAGACTTCTACAGGGTGTAGCGGGTACAAGACTGGTTTGGGTTGAGCCGGAGGGCAAGCAAGGGGTGCAACATGTGGGAGCATGCATGTGTGTGGGCTCTTGCTTAATGCAGCCCATATAGATGAAAGCCGCAGAATGAAACCGTCGCAAACAAGCAGGTTGAGCCAAAGACAAAGTCAGGTTCAACAAGAGTATTGTGTGGGGAAAAAACACATGTATACATGTGTGTGGGGAAAACAGTGATCACAAATCATAAATCCCCCAAAGTACCCCCTATTAAATATGCGCCTCCATGGAACCATCCAAGTGATGGTCAGGAACCTTAATTATTTTATGCCTTAGGCCTTCAGACACACCAGATAGAGGACATAAATAGGTCATCACACGACAAGCATAGTCGCTAGGAAAAACTCGATAATGTTGTTTCAAAGTTGCCTGCACGGGTCAGTCCACCACCCCGGCCTGGGTGGAAAAAAGGAGGAGCAACTCGGTGAAGTGAATGTGGCACTGGCTGAGCGAGGTGTGGCAGGTTAGGTGGAAGTGGGGTGTCACCCTGGAGCTCTGCAAATTTGCAGACCTTACCGCTGCAAGTAGTCCAAGCATCTGCCACATCCTTCCGATGCCACGCACCTTTACTACTTCGGGTCCACACGTCATCTGCGATGCGCCGTGCCCCTCCCATCTCACTCACCATTGGTCAATGATCTGGTCCCAGGGCGGGGGAACCCTTGCATGACCTCTCACCTTGTTGAACCCAGACCCAGCTAATGAGGGCGTAGTTTCCTACCGAAACTAAAGGCTGGAGGCCGACTGTTGTGCAAAAGGGTACATTTACATAGAAAACACAGGAATAAAATATCAAGTAAAGGCGAGCAGGAATGAGGGATTTTACACACACACACACACACAAACACACACACACACACACACACACACACACACACACACACACACACACACACACACACACACACACACACACACACACACACACACTGGGGTGGGTCTGATGATTTTAGCGATATGAATTTGTGATGCATATCTAAAACGACATTGAATTACTTCACACTTAAATTATAAACACTCAATATGGGAACAGCTACACTATGTTTAGCATTGATTAACCCCTAGGAATCATTTCCACAACATCGATCTCAATATTGCATTTCTTCATCTGATACATTGTTCTTGATGAAGTTACCTCTGTTGGCAAGTGTTTTTTTTGCTTTAACAAGATCTTGTTCAGCAGGTAAACACCTTTTTGTGTGTTGCTTCATTGATATTCTCACAAGGAATAGTTAGCAACTACATTTCCTTTTATTAGGACCTTTTGGTCTACTATGCGGCATAAATCAACGCTGTCAGTGTAAATGGCTTTATAAGTAATGAAACGGTTTGAAAAGTTGAACTTAATAATTTAAACATCTTCTGCCAATTGAATATTCTGCCTTACAGAAAAAGTTACTGAAAGATACTTCTTTCCTGAAACAAAGAGCAGAACTTACATCCTTACAATCTTGTTTCAAACTTCTCTTTCGACGGCTTGAAAAGTAGGTCAAGGTATACTGAGGGTTCTCTAGCCCCCCTTTAAAGCATGGTGTGTCCACTGGTATACAATGCTGCATTGTCCTAGTTGGTTTGAGGCACTAAGAGAATATGACACCTTATGATGGCTGTGGATCAAGTTGGCAGCTATTGCCATGCGCACTGTTTTTCGTAAGACATAAGCGAGCCTGAGAGGCAATAAGGTTAGGATAAGACTTGAGGCCTTCCCTGCACTTCCTCGTGACATTGATGCATCATCCACAGACGCCCCACCACCAGCTGACGAATGACTCCCAAACCAACAATCTTTTCAAATCTATATTCACCTCCCAAATCAAAAAAACAGTCTCGAGTTAATTAGTCAAATTAATTTGTGAATTCTTTGTGTTTAAATTTATGATATTGAAGGGTGTGAAAGAGTAAATATCCAGATTGCAAACTGCGGTAGGTAAAGGGAGGACAGATGGTGGTGATAGCGTGGTGATGGTGCACAGGGGTGGGATTGGACTGGGAGGTGAGACAATACTCCCGTTTATATGTCACTTTCAGCCCACTTGGACTAGTTAAGTCCACTGAAGGACGACAACAGCACTGTCATACCATATTCCCTGTACTAAGTTGCCTGCCAGTGATAAACAAGTGTTTTTTCTGTTGTAACATGTGATTTTATAAGTTTTGTTCAGCTCAAGGAGTCATTACAACATTAATGCTTATTAAAATTTCTTCCTTAAGCGTAATATTTTGATGTTTTTTTTTTATTACAAGGTTTGCTTCCTCCTCTTCTTTTGTGAGCACCACATAGTTGTGGGTACCATCATTTGCTGGGTGTTCAGCTTTGCTGGTGATGTAGTGCCCTCTCTAGGTTAGAGCAGGAATTTGTAATTCAGCCATGTTCCGGCGATAGCTCACCTACGCTTCACGAAGAACACCACGAGTTATTAAACGTTCATCAACTAATGCTGTGAGATGGGATTCCCAGTCCAACGTCCATCCGAGGAGCGGCACACACATTGATGCCTCGTCCTGCCTGCGAGACACCAGGATGACAGTTTATAACCTGGCTAAGATCTGAACACAGGCTGGACAGCATAGAGGTGAGTGTGACTATCCTTGCTAATTTAGTCATCGTTTTATCACAGGTGGACTGATCTTTCAATTTTCAAGCATCATACTTTTGTTGACCTGGTTTGATGACCAACTTTTCTCTTTCGACCATTATTTCAGTTATCACATTGCAAAAGCTGTTGTCATCAAAAATATTTCTGAGATAATACATTGCTCAAGCAAAACTTTGGAAAGTATTAATGACTTAAGCAATATTAACAACAAGGTTTACCGATTCTGATGAAATTTGCACAAAGGATTAATCTTCTTTCAAAAGCAATTATAAAATAATGAAGGTGTATTAGCAAAGTGGTTTCAGACCCCCAAAAAATCATTTTGGCCAAAACTAGAACTTTTGCTTTTAATGCATATGACCTTCACACATTCATAATTTCTAGTTATGATTATAATTGGAGGCTCGTATTGTTCGCAGAGTTCCATGAGGTATCACAGTGAGCTGAGAAACGTTTCTTGGACAGAACCAACCCTGGACCGCAATGACACAGGATACTCCACTGAAAGAGAAGGGATTTGTTATTTAGTGATAATTCACATGTTTTTCACGAAAGACACCGTTGGATATTTAACATCCACCAGTTCCATCAGATTGGGCCTTCTGGTTTAACATCCCTCTGATGAACGGCGCACACATTTAGGCTTCGCTCACCAGGATGGCAGTTCATAGCTGGGCTGTGACAGATAATAGATCATAGATCTCCCACAAAGATGTGATAGATCATAGATTCTAACCCCTGTGAGACAGATCAGAGATAAGTGCACATACCTTTATGCCAACCTGCCAACCACATTGGTGTGTTTATTAAAACATAGATGTAATCGGTTATTCTTGGTTGATAACAATTGCCAAGGACCTATTTGATAATAATAAACTACTTTTTATTTTGTAGTACACTGTAACAACAAGAAAAAGAGCAATCGGAGATTGCAGACCCTCACCAGGATTTCTTTTGAGTTGTGTATCTTTATGGGTTTTAGGGTAAATCCAATATGGCTGCCAAACCATGTGACCTACGACGTCATATGTGTGATCCTTTTGTTCCTCATGAATAGGCGGACATATGCGTGAAGTTTTACATCGATCTGTTCAGCAATTTCAGAGAAGAAGATTTTTGAAGGTTTTTATTTAAAAACAATTTGGTGCTGAATCACGTGACCGATGACATAATCATTTATTTTTTATATATATTTTTTTCTGTGGACCAGATGTAGCGTTCTACATATGCAATTATGACATCATAATGAAGGCACCTATTATGTCATGAAAATATCACACGTATTCCCCATGAGGAGTACATTACTTGCGACATGACATGGCCAAAAGTATGTGCACACCTGCTCATCCAACATCTCATTCCAAAATCATGGGCATTATTATGGAGTTGGACCCCCTTTGCTGCTATAACAGTCTCTACTCTTCTGGGAAGGCTTTCCACTAGACTTTGGACCATTGCTGCGGGGATTTGCTTCCATTCATCCACAAGAGCATTGGCGAGGTCAGGCACTGATGTTTGGCAATTAGGTCTGTCTCACAGTTGGTGTTCCAATTAATCCCAAAGACATTTGAAGGTGTTCAGGTCAGGGCTCTGTGCAGGCCAGTCAAGTTTGTCCACACCGATCTCGACAGACCATTTCTGTATAGACCTCGCTTTGTGCACGGGGGCATTGTCATGCTGAAACAGTAAAGAGCCTTCCCCAAACTGTTGCCAAAAAGCTGGAAGCACAGAATCTTCTAGAATGTCATTGTATGCTGTAGCGTTAAGATTTCCCTTCACTGCAACTGAGGGGCCCAGCCTGAAACATGAAAAACAGCCCCAGACAATTCATTATTCCTCCTCCACCAAACTTCACAGTTGGCACTATGAATTCAGGCAGGTAACGTCCTCCTGGCATCCACCAAACAGGTTCTTCTGTCAGACTGCCAGATGGTGAAGCGTGATTCATCACTCCAGAGAACACGTTTCCACTGCTCCAGAGACCAATGGCGGTGAGCTTTACACCACTCCAGCCGACGCTTGGCATTGCGCATGGCGATCTAAGTCTTGTGTGCAGCTGCTCAGAAATGGAAACCCATTTCATAAAGCTCTTGATGAACAGTGATTGTGCTGATGTTGCTTCCAGAGTCAGTTTGGAACCTGGTAGTGAGTGTTGCAACCGACGACAGACGATTTTTCCATGCTACACGCTTCAGCACTCAGCGGTCCTGTTCTGTGAGCTTGTGTGGCCAACCACTTCGTGGCTGAGCGGTTGTTGCTCCTAGACATTGTTTCCACTTCACAATAACAGCACTTACAGTTGACCGGGGCAACTCAAGCAGGGCAGAAATTTGACGAACAGATTTGTTGGGAAGGTGCCATCCCATGACGGTGCCACGTTGAAAGTCACTGAGCTCTTCAGTATGGCCCATTCTACTGCCAATGTTTGTCTATGGAGATTGCATGGATATGTGCTTGACTTTATACACCTGTCAGCAATGGGTGTGGCTGAAATAGTCGAATTCAATAATTAGAAGGCGTGTCCACATACTTTTGGCCATGGTGTGTATGTGTCAAGTTTCAAAATTTTCCTTGGTACACTTTCAAAGATAGAGGTCAGAAGTTTTTTCTGTTTTTCCAACATGGCTGCCCTCACCAAACGTCATAATTATAAAAACATTCTACATGAGTTGTCACACCAATGGTGAAAATTTCTTCTCAATCTGATAAGCGGATGCAGAGAAAAACTTGAAAGTTCCGTGCGGACAGACAGACAGATAAACAAACAAATGGACCCAAATGCAATACCCTCTCCTTCGGCAAGGGTAAGAATGGAGACTCATCAATTTGTCTTCGCTCTTATGCAGCACAAGACTGCAGGGTAGCATCATTGGTTGAGGGAGTAGCTGTACTGCTGATGATACGGTTAGGGCAGGAATTTGTAATTTGACAATGGTGCTGGCGATAGCTCGCCTACTCTTCAGAAAGGACATTGGATCTTAAACATCCACCAACGAATGCTGGCAGACAGGACACCCGTTTAACATCCATCTGAGGTATGGCGGACACACATTGATGAATCACCCTGCCTGTGAAACACCAGGATGACAGTTTATAGCTGGGTCAGGATTCAAACTCAGGTCAGGCAGCATAGATGTGAGTGTGCATACCTCTTGGCCATCCTGTCAACCATACTCATCAATAAGATAGATGGAGAGGATGGAAGGTAAACCTACTAAAAATGGGACGGTGGAGAACAAGCAGACAGCAGGTGTGTACGAACTAGAATAGCAAGAGGACTGATGGTTATAGGTTATGAGTATGGAAAATTACATGAGATGGCAGAGCGTCACCACCTATAAGGAATGCAGTGAAGAGCAAGATCAGGTAGACACAAAGAGGTGATTTCATACACAGTCAAAGAAGGGTGACAAAGGAGCAGAGGTGAGCAGAGAGCGTGAATTGTTTGAGTTTGCAAGGACAAGATTTCTTTGTCACCTTTCAGAACCAAGAGTATTCAATGAGGACTTCAAGGTTGTGCTTTGGCTGTTTGGGGGAGGGCAGGGCATGTGCAGTCAGCTCGATATGTTCCAACTCAAAACTGCTTGAAACGGTCAGTTCAGATTATATATGATATATTCAGGTCGGTTTTTCTCAAGGGCTCCACCATTTCCGGAGCCTCTCCATACATGGATCTAAATATGTAAATTAAAATACATTTTCGAGGCAAGAATGAGGTGACGCTGCAATAATTTTCACTGAAAAGGAAAGATCAAAATGCCATAGGACAGATGAGCTGACCCTTCAATTGTCTTGATGTGTGGTTTATGTGTGGTCCATAATTTGCATAATTTGGGGTGCTCTACGATGTCAGGCGATTGCGATTTGCTAATTATCAGTGATAGCAGATTGTATAATTCACAGTCACAAGTGATGAACAATGCCATGAGAGAGAGAGAGAGAGAGAGAGAGAGAGAGAGAGAGAGAGAGAGAGAGAGAGAGAGAGAGAGAGAGAGAGAGAGAGAGAGAGAGAGAGAGAGAGTCAGAGAGAGACAGAGTCAGAGAGAGACAGAGTCAGAGACAGAGACAGAGACAGAGACAGAGACAGAGACAGAGACAGAGAGAGAGAGAGAGAGAGAGAGAGAGAGAGAGAGAGAGAGAGAGAGAGAGTCAGAGAGAGAGAGAGTCAGAGACAGAGACAGAGACAGAGACAGAGAGAGAGAGAGAGAGAGAGAGAGAGAGAGAGAGAGAGAGAGAGAGAGAGAGAGAGAGAGAGAGAGAGAGAGAGAGAGAGAGAGAGAGAGAGAGAGAGAGAGAGAGAGAGAGAGAGAGAGAGAGAGAGAGAGAGAGAGAGAGAGAGAGAGACAGAGAGAGAGAGAGAGAGAGATAGCTGCCTGCCTGCCTTTGAACTTTGAATGAGGTCTGATAATCAGGTACCAATCAGCTAAAAGAAAAAGGAAAATAAAAATCCTGCAGGAAAGTCAAAGGGGTATCTTGATGTCCATGAACGATCGGTCTTGTGTAGAGAGTGAAACCAGCCCTTGTGTCTTTTGGATCGCATCGCTCAGCCCATGTGATGGCACGGCCTGTGCAGAATACCAACAAAACAATGGACGAATTGCTCTGCAATGGGATTTCTTACTGGATGTGGAAAACATCTGCTCCTTCCATAATGGGATGCACGAAGAAAATGAGTACCAGAAGGGGCAAAGTACTGAACTAAATTGCCGAGTCAAGCAGGCCTGCTTGTGTTACTGCCACGTGAGCCAATTTTTCACAACGGACACTCCAGCATATCCCCTTACTTTTCATAATTAAAGGCATAAAGTAGTATCTAGTAGCCCTGTGAGTGTGAAAGAACATTTCTGCACAATTAAAATGAACGAGGGATGATTGCCTGCGAAAAGTTTCTCCATTGCTGTGCAGTTCTGGTTCTTGTTCCAAAATCAAAGTCCCAGTGAGGATGTGGTTTCCACAATTAGAGCAGTGTTGTCGATCATGCTCCTTGGCAACTGTAAAAAATACAATTAAAAAGAAATGTTTGTAATGTTTCTCCAGGACAATTCCTGCAACTCTTCCGACATGATGGCACACGCTCTGCCAGTTACATCACCATTCAATGACATTCGGGTGTGGGTGCTCCGGAAAATGGCCAGTTCACAACCGCAGATTCAACTCTGGCCATCAGAGCCCCCTTTTCAATAAATCTTCAAACTCCCTGAATTTTTTTTTGTTTTGTTATCAATTGACAACAAGCACATTGCCGGAAAGCTTGCGGTTGCCAAACGTTTCATGTGGCAGTCAAATGTCCCCGACGTTATTTGTGAGGCTTTGCGGGATGACAGGGCAAAAGTGGTTGAAGGCAGTGTGACCACTCCTTGGCTTTTTTCACAAGATCTTGGCTATTCGTTGTTCACCTTGGCGTCTTGGTTTTCTATGGGTTTTCTTGGCGTAAAGGTTTTCTATTATCATCGCTTTTCCGAAACCTTGTGAATTCTTGGCTTTTTTCATTGGCTCACCTTGGCATTTATGAGAATGAGGAGTGGTCTCAGTGGTTGAAGGATTGTATAACGTCCGGATTGTATGATTCAGTCCTCATCAGCCTGCAGACACCATACAATCCTGAGACAATCATTGGCTATCTGTTTCATGAATGGCTTAATCATGTAAGACTTTGATGAATACGGATAATAATCTTTGCATGAAAAATATCATGACTTTGCAAAATATGGAGCTATGCTACTTTCTGAGTGTTGGAAATTGATTCCTCTATACAACTCAATGTACACTATACAACGTTCAAACAACTATTTCTAGCTCTCTCTTTTTTTCTCCCCTCCCCCCCATATTCTCAGATGACCTTTGCACACAAATTTGGGTTTTGAATGGTCGAAACCTTTAC